>NC_134887.1:18497420-18797420 GCF_041734735.1 Babylonia areolata
AAGGTCTTTTTGCAGAATGGACTGCTTGGGGAGAGGGATGGTGGTGGTGGTGGTGGTGGTAAATAGAAACATAAAAATCTCTGTGTCTCTGTCTGTGTGCGCGTGTGGGGATATATTGAGTGTGGATGTGCGCGCGTATGGGTGTATATATATATATGTGTGTGTGTGTGTGTGTGTGTGTGTGTGTGTGTACCTGCGTGTGCTGGTGTGTATGTGTGCGTGCATGAGTGCGTGCGTGTGCGTTTGTCTATATTATACAGACTGGCTATCAGACAGATGGACAGAGTAAAAAATGAACCAAATAAAAGAGGAGAAAAAAAAAGACAGAGAGAGACACAGAGACGGACAGACTGACAGACTGACAGACTGACTGACAAAGCCAGACTCTCTTGTCTCCACAGAACACTGTTTCAGTGCTTGCCTATGGCAAACGAACACTATTGTACTGGGATTTGACACGCGTCTAACCAGTATTGGTCCGTATTCTGTAATGGTAACATTTTCTGGTCAAAAACGAAATCAGCTACTTCGAAGTATTCAGTTTGTAAATATTCAAATCCACATCATTTTTAGTTATTCACAAAATGAGTAAAACACAGTTTTGATACTAAGTAAATGACAATAACGAGTAGCAGTAGTAGTAGTAATAGTAATAGTAGTAGCAGCGGTAGTAGTAGTAGTAGTTTCGTCATTGACATCATTGATGTCATATTGTTGATGTTGTTGCTTTTGTTTTCCTTCGCAATAGCCGAGTGGTTAATGCGCTGGACTTTCAATCTGAGGGTCCTGGGTTCGAATCTCGGTAACGGCGCCTGGTGGGTAAAAGGTGGAGATTTTCCCCATCTCCCAGCTCAGCATATGTGCAGACCTGCTTGTGCCCTAACCCCCTTCGTGTGTATACGTGTTCGGTGGTTTATGGAAACAAGAACATACCCAGCATGCACACCACCGAAAACGCAGTATGGCTGCCTACATGGCGAGGTAAAAACGGTCATACACGTAAAACCCCACTCGTGTACATACGAGTGAACGTGGGAGTTGCAGCCCACGAACGAAGAAGTTTTCCTTCACGTTGTTATCATGAGTACCGCTATATGCTGCGAGTGTGGGCATCTTGAGCACAGCTACATGCTTCGAGTGTGGGTATCATGGGCGTAGCTGTATGCTGCATATATGGGTATCACCGGCACCGCTACATGCTGCGTGCGTGAGTATCTTTCTGGGCACAGCTATGTGCTGCCTGTGTGTGTATTTTTTAGCACTGCTTCGTGCTGTGTGTATGGGTACCTTGATCACCGTTCATTGTGTGTGTGTGTGTGTGTGTGTGTGTGTGTGTGTGTGTGTGTGTGTGTGGACCAAAGTTCAGTTCAGTTTAGCAATTTTGGCAGCATACAATTCTTTCCGGCCAGGTGAATTTGTGGTAAGCTTGGAAACGGAGGGGGTTGTGCACACCTGTGTGTGTGTGTGTGTGCGTGCGTGCGTACATGCGTGCGTGTGTATGTGTGTGCGCGTGCGTGTGTGTGTGCATGTGTGTGCGCGCGTGTGTGTGCGTGCGTGTGTGTGTTTGTGTGTGCTTATCTGTGTGCGTGTTGTTTGTGTGTGTGTGCGTGCGTGCATTTGTGTGTGCGCGTGCGTGTGTACGTCGGTTTGAGATAAGGTGTGGTGTCTGGCATATGACCAAAGTCACACCACGTCACTGGTACTGACATTTATGAAAACATATTGAGAGGGGGAGGGGCCAGTTTAGGCAAAAGACCCAAATCACTCCAAGACCCACATAAGGGACATGTAGCATATAATGTAATATAGAAGCGAATCTTGAGGTGGGGGAAACGGGGCGTGGGGTGGGGGCAGGGGGGAGGGGGACAGGCTGAGTGTCAGTTTCAGCACCATAGTGCTTTAAACGCCGAGTTTAGGCGAAGGGACAAACCTGACCTCTCCCATTTCCGCACTAACGTTTGGAATGTTGTGAGTGATGGTGAGTTCAGACCAAAGTGAGTGGAGTGATGGCCTAGAGGTAACGCGTCCACCAAGGAAGCGAGAGAATCTGAGTGCGCTGGTTCGAATCACGGCTCAGCCGCCGATATTTTCTCACCCTCCACTAGACCCTCAGTGGTGGTCTGGACACTAGTCATTCGGATGAGACGATAAACCGAGGTCCCGTGTGCAGCATGCATTTCGCGCAAGTAAAAGAACCCACGGCAACAAAAGGGGTTGTTCCTGGCAAAATTCTGTAGAAATATCCACTTCTATAGGAAAAACAAATGAAACAGCACGCAGGAAAAAATACACACAAAAAATGGGTGGCGCTGTAGTGTAGCGACGCCCTGTCCCTGGGGAGAGCAGCCCGAATTTCACGCAAGGAATTCTGTTGTGAATAAAAGAGAAATACAAATACAAATAAGGCCAAAACCCCTCGCCATCGCCTCGTTTACGTTGATGTGCTGAATCAGTGTGAGATTCGTAAGGTCTTAATCACCACCACCACCACCACCACCACCACCCAATCATCCTAAGTGTCCATGCGTTCATGAGGAAGGGTGATTTTGAGCATAAGGCCCGTACCACACCCCCTTATGTGCCAGACACGTTTGTTAAAGGGAGGAGGGGGGTTGAGATCAGTAGGATGAGGGTGGAGAGGGGGGGGCAAGAAAGAGATATTGAATAAACGAAAATGTTCATTTCAAGTGGTTAGAACACATCAATCAATGCAATAAACTTTAGTGTTATTGTTGACAATACACTATTTCATGCAACATCTTATGAGCTGTTGTTATTGTTGCTATCGTTGTCGTTATGTGTTTTCTGGATCAAAATCTGTTTTAACTATTGGGAAAACTTCTCTAAATTTCCACGCACAGATAAAATAGATTTTGAGTCCGAACACTCGTCTTCGATGAAACCACGACAGTAATCATGATTACGATAATCATGGTATTGATAATATTATAACTATCATTGTGGAGGGAAAAAAAAAAAAAGAATCAGTGACATATAACTTGCCCCCACCACAGACCCTCACCCAGCCCCCATAGAATAAATAGATAGATAAAGAAGAAGAAGAAGAAATGAATAAACGCGAACGAACAATATATAAACAGTAATGGTGTGATGATGTTGTTGTTGTTGTTTCTCCACAGTGTAATTTCTGACATATCTCCCTAAAACCATTCTCAAAGAAAAGAAGTCGATTTTTTTTTTAAATCAAAAAATAAAAGATAGAAAAAAGATGGATGAATGCTGGTAACACGAAGAAAAATGTCAGTCGTCTCATGTTAATCAAGTTATCTCTTCAGTCGACTCATGTTAATCAAGTTATCTCTTCTCTTTTTCCCCGAACCCTGTCGTCATGGTTATGTCCGTTTCGGTTTTCCCGGTTGTTTCCGATCATGTGGTGTCGTTTTTCTCACTGTTTTGAAAACCTGACCTGTAATCCAAACCACTTTTTCCTTTATTAAAATGGAAGGTAAAAAATTTAAAAAATTTTAAAAGAAAAAAGAGAAACACAAGACATGTTCTTGATATGAACTTTGTTCCAAATCCATTTCCTTTGTCTGGCATGCCTTATTCTCAGCACAGCTTACAGGCAATGTACTAACCGGGATTGATTTTTTTCTCTACTTCAGTACATGTATCTTCTTGTTTCTTTGTGAGGAAGACTTATTTAGGAGAGGGGGGGGGGAGGGAGGGCGGGGCGCGAAAATGTGTTCGTATGTATTGCATTGCCCTTTAAACCCTGTTACTCTGTATCTCTGCTGTGTTTGTTCGGTCGTTTGCTTGTTTATTTGCCGGTTGTTGTTTTTATTTGTATTGGTATTACTCTTTTTTTTTTGTCACAACAGATTTCTCAGTATGAAATTCGGGCTGCTTTCCCCAGGGAGAGCGCGTCGCTACACTGAGAGCGCCACCAATTTTTGTTGTTGTTGTTTTTCTGCCAGCAATTTTATTTGTTTTCCTATCGAAGTGGATTTTATCTACAGAATTCTGCGAGGGACAAACCCTTTTGTTGCCGTACTGAGGTATCTTTCACGTGCGCTAAATGCATGCTGCACACGCGACCTCGGTGTATCGACTCTTCCGAATGACTAAAGACCGGATTCAGCAGTCAGCATAATAGACCGCAAGAGAGCTCCGTGTTTACATGACTTATAGAGGCGCGTCACATGATCTGTGCTCTCGAAGTTGATTGGCTCTCCGAAATTTCGAGCAACGAGGCGATCGAGAGAGGAAGAAAGTGCGAAACAGAAGGCTTCTTTCTTCGACTTTTTGCTTCATTTTTTGTTCTTTTGTGTGTGTGTGTGTGCATACATTGTACAGTTTGGTTTAGCAATAGAGGCTATCAGTTTCAGTTTCAGTTTCAGTAGCTCAAGGAGGCGTCACTGCGTTCGGACAAAACCATATACGCTACACCACATCTGCCAAGCAGATGCCTGACCAGCAGCGTAACCCAACGCGCTTAGTCAGGCCTTGGAAAAAAAAAAAAAAAAAAAAAAAAAAAAAACACACACAACCACACACACACAAAAAAAAAAAAAAAAAAAAAAAAAAAAAAAAAAAACGGGGGAATAAATAATAGATAAGCTTGCATAAATAAATAAATAAATAGATAAATAAATAATAATTATAATATAGAAAAAGGTAGTAGTAATAATATTAGTAATACTAATAAAATGATAATAATAAAACATAAATAAATAAATAAGTAAGACAACAATGGTGATAAATAAGCAAATAAATGTAAAAAATGAAGACACACATTCACACATACACCCACACATGCATAACAGAAATGCACCAGACATGCAGTTTCACATATATGAAAGCACAGTCAAATACATATAAACGTACATGAGCTCCAACACACACACACACACACGCATTACCGTGCACCTCCTCTACCCCCCTCCTCCACACACTCATTTCTAGTCTAAGTATCGCAGCTTCCACGGCTATCAACTGAAGAAATGGAGGACAGCACAGATGTTTGCTGCTTTTGCTTGTGTCGATCGCCTTTGGCATTGGTTGCGATTTCGAGTAAAACTTCGATACGCGTGCGCAAGATCCAAGATGGCCGCGGAACTCTCCAGCGGTCTGTCATGATTGTGATATTCATCACCTGGGAGACACTTCGTTCCTCTATGTCGTTGGAGATCGTAAGTTTGTGGTGTGGGGAAAGCGGAGCTCCTGAAACTGACTGCCCTTTTTCAGTCCGTCACAGTCCTTCACTCACACAAAGCAAATAAAACAAATTCTAGACACGCTTTTCCCCTACAAGACTCTACAAAGTCAAGGCACCCCATTCCATATCTGTGTCTTACTTACATGGATCAACATCAGTTTCTTCCATGCATATTTGTGTGTACCGGCGTACGTGCGTGCGTCCCGGAGTGTGTGTGTGTGTGTGTGTGTGTGTGTGTGCGCCGCGCGCACATTTGTGTGTGTGTGTTTGTATGTGTGTGTGTGTGTGTGTGTGTGTGCGCCGCGCGCGCATTTGTGTGTGTGTGTGTGTGTGTTTGTATGTGTGTGTGTGTGTGTGTGTGTGTGTGTGCTTTCTCTGACTGGCGTGTTATAAAAATGTGCTTTGAGAGGCTTGATTCCGCTATATCAATGTATTATAATCATTATTATCATTATCATTTAGTGGTAGTAGTAGTAGTTGTTGTATAAGCAGTGACTGTTTTCACTTCAGAGATAAGAGAGACAGACAAGAGACAGAGAGAGAAAGGGTGATGCTGTAAGAAGGCAATTGCTATAATTATGCACTTTGTCGTATGTTTGTTTGCTTTTTTGGCGTGAACACTGGAATAAGTGATCCGTTTTCGTTTTGTTTTCTGTCCAAACTGCCTGCATTTGACGATAAAAAAATCACCATATTTTTTTTCAGGGGGTCGACAAGCTGGGTCCACACACACCAGCAGGAAGCGTTTCTCTTTAACCATTGTCCACCGCCAGTACCCCGTTTGTTCACCGTAACGTGAGTGAGTCATACCCTCTTACTTGTTTCGTAAGGTGTGGTCTGTTGGGACTTCTGTGTGTGTTCAGTTCCTTGAGTTCGTTGCCTGGCGGTGAGGTGTGGTTCTTACTCTGAAGGTCCTGGGTTCGAATCTCGGTAACGGCGCCTGGTGCCGGGGTAAAGGGTGGAGATTTTTTTTTTATCTCCCAAGTCAACATAACTATGTGCAGACCTGCTGGTGCCTGAACCCCCCTTCGTGTATGCTATTTCGAGTTCTTTCTTTTGTTCAGCAAAATCAGTTACAGCATTCATAAGCACACAACAAGTAGTAACGTCTAATATCACTGACAGTGAAAAGACGCTAAACTAAAGAACGAACGAACAAGTAGTAATTGCATTTCAGTGAAATCCACTCCACACTGATCTCATTTCACTTAGGTTCAGCAGTTAAGGGGTTAACCGTGTTAATCATTAACTATTGATTATTATGTTCATAGCAAAGACAGTTCTGCTCTCTCTCTCTCTCTCTCTCTCTCTCTCTCTCTCTCTCTCTCTCTCTCTCTCTTGTCTCTCTCTCTCACACAAACACACTCTCTCTCTCTCTCTCTCTCTCTCTCTCTCTCTCTCTCTCTCCCTCCCTCCCTCTCCCTCTACGACCTACATTCAACTTGTCCCATGCCTTTAAATAATGTGCGTACTGGCGAATCGATTTCTTTTTTTTAAGAATATAATTTCCGAAGGGAAACAAAATTTATTAACAACTAATGCCCTGTGGTCACTCAGCAATCTTCAGTGTTTAGGTATAGAAATACCAGAGGAGTTCAAAGGAACGCAAAAATCTTTTCTTCTTTTTTTCTTTTTGTGATATATCTTTTTAGCATTGAAGGGCGCACCAGATTCTTTTTCTTTTTTTTTCTTCTTTTTTGTTTTCTTTTCACCAGAGCACCTTTCGAAGTTTTCAAAAAAGCACCCTTTTGTTTCTTTGTTTTTCGGTATTTGCTTGGTTCATGAAGCCAGTGCTGTTGGTTTTTCAAGTGGAGTATGAGAAAGAGGTGATATTTGGCGATGTTTGACCATTTCCAAAATCTGGAGAGAATGCGTGATTTGGACTATGGTTTAGTGCATCAGTGTGTTCGCTCGCGCTCTCATGTGTGTGTGAGAGAGCGCGTGCGCGTGCGTGCGTGCGTGCGTGCGTGCGTGCGTGTGCAAGTGCGTGAGTGCACGCTTGTAAACGAAGTCAGTAGGTGAGTCAGTTTAACCTCACAGGTGATATTGTTCGTAAGCATTGTTCGTTCCAGACGGTCAGATTATGTGACAGTCTCATTTCCTCTTATCTCTGATCCATCCCACTTAAACCTCCTCCCCACTACTTCCTTTGTCTCCCCCACCACCACCCGGCCTCCTAACCCACCGCATCCCTCCCGCCCCCACCGTTCCCCCTTCCTCCCTCCTGCTATGCAGGCCGTTCTCCAACACACACCCGTCAGCCACTCAGCATGAGCGCAAGCAAAGGTATGACATCATGCAGTTCGACAGACGCGCCTCAGATAATTATTATTCTTGTGGCTGACTCGCCTCCCTGACAGTCGATTTCCACATACTGATTTTTTTTTTTTTTTTTTTTTTTTTTTTTTAAGATCAGTGATTTCCACAGCGCCCCCACCCACAAGTTACCTTAAGACCCTTAGCTCGTGAATTTCCCGTGCTGAGCGTTGATTGGGTGGTTCCTTGCACTTGCGCGTGCTCATGCTGAGCGTTGATTGGGTGGTTGACTCGCAGACGCAGTAGCGGAGTGGTTAAAGCGTTGGACTTTCAATCTGAGGGTCCCGGATTCGAATCTTTTGGTAACGGCGCCTGGTGGGTAAAGGGTGGAGATTTTCCGATCTCCCAGGTCAGTATTATTATGTGCAGACCTGCTTGTGCCTGAACCACTTTCGTGTGTGTAGGCAAGCAGAAGATCAAATACGCACGTTAACTGAAGATCCTGTAATCCATGTCAGCGTTCGGTGGGTTATCAGTGAAAACAAGAACATACCAAGCATGCGCACCCCCGAAAACGGAGTATAGTGGCGGGGTAAAATCGGTCATGCACGTAAAAGCCCTCTCGTGTACATACGAGTGAACGTGGGAGCCCACGAACGAAGAAGAAGATTGGGTGGTTCCTTGTACTTTCGCGTGCTCCTATTGAACGTTGATTGGGTGGTTCCTTGCACTTGCACGTGGTCCTCAGTGTTGAACGTTGATTGGGTGGTTCCTTGCACTTGCGCGTGATCCTGTTGAACGTTGATTGGATGGTTCCTTGCACTTGCGCGTGCTCCAGTTGAACGTTGATTGGATGGTTCCTTGCACTCGCGCGTGCTCCTGTTGAACGTTGATTGGATGGTTCCTTGCACTTGCGCGTGCTCCAGTTGAACGTTGATTGGATGGTTCCTTGCACTTGCGCGTGCTTGGCTCAGTGACCCAGTAAATCAGTAGGTCGGATGGTGGCACGAGGCCACGACATGAAGCGGATGTTGGTCAAGGTGCGGAGGACGGAGGTGTGAAGGAAAAAAGGGTGGTAGGGAAGAGTAGGGGGTGTAAAAGGGGTGAGGGGGTAAGGAAGGGAAGCCGAAAATCACCTGCATGGATGCCAGATAGGTACAAATCATTATCATACATACATAACCATAGGTACAAATCATATACATAACCACGGAGGTGTAAACTAAGTTCTGTCACTGTATACACCACCTGCCGCTGGTATATGAATGTGTACAGGATGACTTGTAGGTGATAATATAATCTGGCGGGTGACACTAGCAGAGTCTGGAACTAGTTCAGACAGAGAGCTATGGAGCAAGGGTTATGGTATATGTACTGTCTGAATGTGCTTCTTTTTCCTTTTTTTTTTTTTTTTTTTTTTTTTAAGAAGGGTGGAAAATAAATTGTAACTTCAGTTTACACCATCTGTTGGTGACACAATTAAATCCAAAGACGTGATCAACTGTTTGACACATCAGAATGACTTTTTTTTTCTTTCTTTCTTTTCTTTTTGTACGCTTATAGTTGACTTCATCAAGTTTTTGCGCCTTATACATATTATTACTGAGTAGTAGTAGTCATTCATGCGGTGAGTCTTGGGCAGAAAAGCATGGCGGAGCCCATCCCTCTCCATGCTAGACTGGTCTAGCTGCGGCTTTCCTTGATTGGAGAGGCCGAGATCTAGTTTTGATATAGCGCCAGTTGCTCGCTCCCGTGCCGCGTCGGTTGAAACAACCTGCACCGTGTCCCCCTGAGGAAACACCCACATTAACGTGGCGAGAAGGTGCGACTACGGTATTCACCCTTCCTTAATAGAAGGAAGGGATCTTCGCAGGTCCACACAACACACAACAACAAGCTCCGGGCCAGGAACAACATCTCTATTGGCACGTGGAATGTCAGAACACTAAGGACGCCAGGAAAATTGGAAGAACTGACACATGCAATGAACAAATATCGCTGGCACATCCTAGGACTCTGTGAAACACGATGGAAAAACATCGGTGAAATACCCACACTTGAAGGCCACAGACTATTTTACAGTGGTAGAGAGGACAAACACGAACATGGAGTAGGGTTCCTGATCCACAAAGACATTGTTAACACTGTCATGGGCTGCCGACCAATATCCAGCAGGCTCACTACCATCCGCCTGAGGGCATCCCCATTCAACATCACCATCATACAAGCATATGCTCCAACATCTGATCACAGCGATGATGAAGTTGAGGAGTTCTACGAACAACTACAAGAAACCCTTGATCAGACACCAAAGAAAGACATCATAGTAGTACAAGGTGACTGGAACGCCAAGATCGGAGAAGACTCCTACAACACCTGGAAGGGCACATGTGGACGATATGGTAACAACGCTACAAATGAAAGAGGTTTGAGACTCCTGGAATTTGCCTGCTTCAACAACCTGAAGATAACAAACACATTTGGACCACACAAAGCATCCAGAAGATGGACATGGCACAGCCCTGGAGGAGATCACCACAACCAAATAGACTACATCATGGTAAAGAAGCGTTTCCAGTCTAGCGTGAACATTGCCAAGACAAGAAGTTTCCCAGGAGCTGACATTGCAAGTGACCACGACTTGGTAATGATGACCTTCAAACTCCAACTGAAGAAAACAAGGAAACAAAGCTTCCCAAGACTGAAGTTCGACCTGGAAAAATTGAAAGATCCTGAAGTACAAGAGGCATTCCAAGCCATGATTGGTGGGAAATTCGCGCCACTCATCACTCTCGATGCAGATGACGCCGACCTGGATACACTCGTAAGCGACTTCAACGCAGCTGTAACTGAAACAGCCCAAACAACTCTTGGAAAACAACGCATCAAAAAGAAGCCCTGGGTCACGGACGACATCCTACAGCTGTGTGACAAACGTAGAGACCTGAAAAAGAAAAAGAATGAAGAAGAAGGGGCAAAACAGTACAAAGCAGTTAACACCGAAATCAAGAGAAGCATGAAGAAGGCAAGGGAGAATTGGATTGAAGGAAAATGCCAGGACATAGAGGAAAACCTGACAAGAAACAACAGCAAGAAAGCCTACCAAGTTGTGAAAGAACTTACCAACACAAGGCAAGGTAGAACTATGTCCAACATCCAGACCAAGGATGGAAAATGTCTAACAGAAGAACAAGACATCCTAAAGCGATGGACAGAATACTGCTCAGAGCTATACAACATACAGACCACAGGTGATCCAGCAATACTGAATGTTCCACCAGCCACTGATAACAGTAATCACCCCATACTCCGTGAAGAAATAGAGGCAGCAATAGCATCGCTGAAAAAAGGGAAATCGGCAGGAGTGGACAACATCCCATCAGAACTGGTCCAAGCAGGGGGTGAAGTTATGATAGATGTGCTACTGAAAATCTGCAACAAGATCTGGCAAACAGGGGAATGGCCCACACCGTGGACACAATCACTGATCATCACCCTCCCCAAAAAGGGCAATCTCCAGCAGTGTCAAAACTACCGCACCATCAGCCTGATTAGTCATCCCAGCAAAGTCATGTTGAAGATCCTGCTTAACAGACTGAAACCACAAGCAGAAAACATCATTGCTGAAGAACAGGCAGGTTTCAGACCAGGAAGGAGCACAACTGAACAAATCTTCAACTTGAGGTTGCTATGTGAGAGGTACCATCAACACCAACAAGACCTCTACCACGTCTTCATTGATTTTAAGAAGGCATTTGACAGGGTCTGGCATGCAGCTTTGTGGGCTACCATGAATCTGTACAACATCAACGCCAACCTGATCAGACTGATACAGCACCTCTATGACAAAGCCACCAGCGCCGTCTACCTCAACAATAGCATCGGGGACTGGTTCAGAACCACAGTCGGAGTGAGACAAGGCTGTCTACTCTCCCCAACACTCTTCAACATCTTCTTAGAAAGAATAATGACTGACGCACTGGAAGAGCATGTAGGAACAGTCAGCATAGGCGGCAGAACAATCACAAACCTACGTTTTGCCGACGACATTGATGGACTGGCTGGGAAAGAAGAAGAACTGGCAAGCCTGGTCAAACATCTAGACAAAGCCTCCACATCGTATGGAATGCAAATCAGTGCGGAGAAAACCAAACTGATGACTAACAACACCAACGGCATCAGCATTGACATCAAAGTCAACGACGAAAAGCTTAAAACAGTCCACAGCTTCAAATATCTGGGAGCAATCGTGTCAGATGAAGGATCTAAACCAGAAGTACTCTCGAGAATTGCCCAAACAACAATGGCACTCAACAAGCTGAACACCATCTGGAACAACAAAAACATCGCTCTCAGCTCAAAAATCAGACTGATGCGTTCCCTGGTTATATCAATATTGCTCTACGCCTGCGAGACTTGGACCCTGACTGCGGACATCGAGAGAAGAATCCAAGCTGTCGAGATGAGATGCTTTCGTAGACTACTTGGCATCTCCTACAAAGACCACATCACTAACACGGAAGTGAAGAACAGAATCAAGCAAAGTATTGGACCCTACGAAGACCTTCTGTCCATAGTGAAAAAACGCAAACTTAGGTGGTATGGACACATCTCCCGATCATCTGGTCTTGCCAAAACGTTCCTGCAAGGCACCGTACAAGGAGGCAGAAGGAGAGGACGGCAGAAGAAGAGATGGGAAGACAACATCCGGGGGTGGACAGGCTTGACGCTCGGTGACGCCCTGAGGAAATCAGAAAACCGTGAAGAGTGGAGAGGGGTGGTGGCCAGGTCAGCAGCGGTGCCCCAACGGTCTGAACCCAGACTACGGGAGAGGTGAAGGTGAAGGTGAAGTAGTAGTAGTAGTTCTTTTTTTTTTCTCAAGGCCTGACAGCACGTTGGGTTCCGCTGCTGGTCAGGCATCTGCTTGGCAGGTGTGGTGTAGCGTATATGGATTTGTCCGAACGCAGTGACGCCTCCTTGAGCTACTGAAACTGATACAGTAAAAAAAAAAAAAATTTTAATAAAAAAAGAGCAGGAGGAAGAGTTTCCATGACATTTTGCGATCTTGGCTGCTTGTCGACGGACAAGGGCGTTGCCACTGATCTATTTTTAGATTCTTAGATATTTTTATATTAGTGGGCCGTTGATTTGATTCGCGGTCAGTGGGCCTAGTGCTTAAAGTTTGAAGACGAAGGTTGATTACAGCGGTGTAGTGAAAGGTGTGTGTGTGTGTGTGTGTGTGTGTGTGTGTGTGTGTGTGTGTGTGTGTCTGTCTGTCTCAGTGTCAATGTGTGTGTGTGTGTGTGTGTGTCTGTCTGTCTGTCACTCTGTGTGTGTGTGTGTGTGTGTGTGTGTGTGTGTGTGTGTGTGTGTGTGTGATGGCAATGAAACAGAAAGAAAACACGACGACGGAGACTGAGAGAAAAAAAACCCAAAGAACCCAAGTCAGTAAAGACAACTCGAGAACCGCCGTGTGTGTGTGTGTGTGTGGAACCTGCGGCTCTGTTGAAACCAGTGATGCGGATTTTACTGATGAAAGAAGAATGCCCATGCACTAATCTCATTCTTTGTGTACTCTGACAATGTCAGTTTCAGACAGCATCATTTCTGGTCCATCATCAGTTCTCCGGATCAGGATCTGAGAGTCCATCATCAGATTCAGTGCCAGGCTGCTCCGCTGTCAGTGGAGAGAAGAACTAGAAAAAGAGTTGAAAATCCGACTCAATACCGTGGACAAAAAAAAAAAAAAGAGAGAGAGAAAAAAAAAAGTCATTGTGGGGTGGACAAAACCGGGTGCCGGTGCGTGTGTGTGCGTGCGTGACAGACTGAGGCGGTGTGTGTGTGTCAGTGTGTGTGTCAGTGTGTGTGTGTGTGTGTGTGTGTGTGTGGTACAGTGTGTGTTTGCCAACTCGTTCTTTTTCAAAACAATGTTAAAACTGAATATTTCTTCTTCTTCTTCTTCTTCTTCTTCTTCTGTGGGGTTTAGACTTCAGTAAAAGTATGGGCATTTCCCTGCTCAGCCGGAGTATAGGGAAGAGAGAGAGCCGGAGAGGGATGGGGTAGAGTGGGGGGAGGGAGAGAGAGAAGGAGAGAGAGTGTGTGTGTGTCAGTGTGTGTGTGTGTGTGTGTGTGTGTGTGTGTGTGTGTGTGTGTGTGTGTGTGTGCGTGCGTGTGTGTGTGTATGTCAGTGCCAGCGTGCGGTGTGTTTGTGTGTGTATCGGTGTCAGTGTGTGTGTGTGTGTGACTGCCGCCGTGGCCGCCGGCAGTGCCACGTATGTGTGTGTGTGTGTGTGTGTGTGTGTGTGTGTGTGTTCAGTTGTGAGAGTGTGTGCCGTGTGTATGTGTGTGTATCGGTGCCAGTGTGTATAGTATCAGTGTGCACGGCCGGTGTGTACAGTATGCCGCTGCCACTGACTTCAGTGTGTGTCAGTGTGTGTGTCGGCAGTGTGTGTGTGTGTGCGTGCGCGCGTGCGCGCGCGCGTTTGCACTTGTCTGCCAAGTTAACTTATCACATGATGTCACAAAGTCATAGTCATAATGTTCAAGTTCCGCGCGTGTCTCAGGCACTTAAAACTGCCGACTGAGTACTGAGATCTACTAGATCTTTCGATAGAAATATATTACTGTCGAAACAGAATATCATAAAAGGAAAAGACTTTTTTTTTCTGTTAGTCTTCTCAGATTTCATAACAGTATACCTACAGCAGCAATAATAATGATGATGATGATAAATGTTATTTATAAAGACTTGTGGAATCGTTGCAGTGTAAAGACTTTTACAGTTAGCTTGAGTCTGGAACAGATGGAACTGGCGGGAAATCATGGCAACGCGCTCTCTGATAGTGCCAGCAAACCCACGCGTGAAAGATGACAGGAAAGGAGCATCAGCCATGGTAATTGTTTTAGTTGCCGTTTGAGGACCAAGTTAGAGTTGTCCCATTTAGCTTAGAATTATCATTTCATATTCGGTATTGTGGTGATCACTACTTCTGTTTTTCTTTTTTAGACATTGGGGAAAACTAGGTTGCGGGAGATGGACGGGGGGGTGAGGGTGGAGGAGCAAGAGGTGATTTGTTCACTCGAAAAAAAAAAAATGGCCAGTAATGTCAGTGCACGTGCAAATAAGTACGACAAAAGTATCGTCAGTTGTATTGTTTTTCACGGAAATGCATCATTGGTTGACATGGCTACACAATGATAATTGGTTGTTTTGATCAGATGTTTGTTTCGATTATATCTTGCGGTTTTCGGATGTTACACGAAAATGTTTGACCAGCAGCGTGTCTTTGAAGTTAGACAGGAACGTTAACCTCTTGATAAAATGAGCGATTAGAAATGAGTAAATGAATGTATTATGTTTGAAAGTTACCCCAAAGCGCGCTTGTTTTTGTTTTGTTGTTGTTGTTTTTCATTTTACAGGATCTTGATTAGTATAACGAGAGAATGGCATTTATGAATCAATGCAACAGATTATATAGGAGGGCAAACACTAATCATTTAATGGGTCAGCTTACTAACCTGAACATGAAAACAGTGATCATGGAGTTGTTGTTCTTTTTTTTGGGGGGTGGGGGGGTTGTTTTTTTGTGTGTTTTTTTTTTGTTTTGTTTTTTGGTTTGTTTTGTTTGTTATGTTTGCTTTTTAAAATTCTGGCTGTTCCAATTAAGAAGAGATTTTATGAAAAGAATAGTTACAAATTAGTTCAACATTTATTCAGGCTCTGAGAAAAGTTGAATCCTCAAGCTGATGGTGTTGGTAGTACAGATGTTGAGATGGCGTTGTCGACCACACAGTCAGTAGATACATGATAGATGTGTGTTCCATGTGAGTTAGTTGAATACATTTGCACATATATTTATTCTTCTGCATGCACTGAAGACTTCTTACACCTGGAGGGAATTTAGGCACTGGCAGAGCAATGTATCATCAGGTCTTGGTCATTCAGTTCCTTACTAACCGAGAACATCCTCTTCATTTATTATGTTTACAGTGTTTAAGACTGAAAAAAAAAGGTTATAATGCAAATTATATCAGGACTTTCTTTCATGCCTGTGTGCAGATGTATCAGATGATTTCTCTGGTGAACAGCATCAGGTGATTTCTCTGGTAATGCTAATCAGGTGATATCTCTGGTGAACAGCATCGGGTGATACCTGTGGTGAACAGTATCAGGTGATCAGTATGTATGGTGAACAGCATCAGGTGATATCTCTGGTGAACAGCATCAGGTGATACCTGTGGTGAACAGTATCAGGTGATCAGTATGTATGGTGAACAGCATCAGGTGATATCTCTGGTGAACAGCATCAGGTGATACCTGTGGTGAACAGTATCAGGTGATCAGTATGTATGGTGAACAGCATCAGGTGATATCTCTGGTGAACAGCATCAGGTGATACCTGTGGTGAACAGTATCAGGTGATCAGTATGTATGGTGAACAGCATCAGGTGATATCTCTGGTGAACAGCATCAGGTGATACCTGTGGTGAACAGTATCAGGTGATCAGTATGTATGGTGAACAGCATCAGGTGTTACCTGTGGTGAACAGCATCAGGTGATACCTGTGGTGAACAGTATCAGGTGATCAGTATGTATGGTGAACAGCATCAGGTGATATCTCTGGTGAACAGCAGCATCTCACAAACTGATGGACTAACCTCATCATGGCGCTGGATTTGTTCAAGATCACAAGGTGAGCAAAAACATTTTTATTAGTGTTTTTCTTCAATTTTTCATAAAAAAAAAAGACAATGAGTAAAAGAGTGATAAGAGACTGATGATGAATGACATACTACAAGATGGGACATTTAAACTCTCAGGATTTAAGTTTTAAAGCTGACCTTTCCAACTAACACAGATCAAGATCAGACATATTATGTGGATATAAATATATATGTAAATTGTCAGTGTTCCTGATAATCAAAACTGTTTGTCAGACACAAGACAAGTGAGAAAGGATGCACAGGTTTTGAGTTCGGTCACACATGGACTTGGATAACCACACCAAACCATTGGAATCAGATAATGAATTCAGATTCATGAGGAAAAGTGAGAGATGTGCCTGTTTGAAAATTATTAAATACAATATGGACACATTCATAAATCATAAATATCTAACACAACTTGTTTCACAAGAAGTATCTTATTCAAGGTGAAGATAAATTAAATTGTATTGAAGGGTGTGGTTTTTTGGTTTTTCTTTCCTTTTCTTGTCGTTTCTGTCTGCATTGGGGAGTACTCATTCTGAGTTCTGATAGGGATGGTGTGTACCTTCGATTACCAAGAACAACAACACCAACAAAAACTTTTAATAAGTGAAATAATTAACATATTACAAAATTCCATTTGATCCCCACTCACATCCTCATCCTCATCCCCTTCCAGAAAGAAAAATGTGTACATGAATGCAGCAGTGTGTTTTGGCAATGGTGCCAGGTTTAACCTTCGCTGGCTGTCGCTTTTGACGACACACGGATGCTCATGTGGGTCGTCCACGACCCATACCTTTAAAGAGACAAAAACCTGTATATTCCTCCAAACCTTGTGTGGGTCGTGCACAACCCATACTTTGTAAAGAGACAAAAACCTGTATATTCCTCCAAAGCTCATAACAGAATGTAGAAAAGGAAAACATATCGTAACAGCTGATGACACACACATGCGCGCACACACACAAACACATACACTCAGAAGAAACACATGCTCACGCATTCACACACACGCACATACACACACACTCACACACGTGCACACACAACTGATCACACACACAATCTCATAACACCACATGCACATACATACAAACCCTGCTTATGCACACAGAGATAGAGAGAGAGACTGAGACAGAGAGAGAGACAGCAAGACAGACACAGAGAGAGAGAGATGACTCATAGCATCCTATACATGCACAATCAAAGATATTCAGTCACACAGGTACATGCTGTTAGAGAAAGGGATGGAAGGGGGTTATACTTATAGCTGAAGACGGGCGAAAGGGACGAGGGGGGGGGGGGGTAGTGAGGCTATTGAAAGTAAAACTTCTTTACTTTCCTTCACTAATTGCAGATTAAACCTTCTGAAATCACTATTAAAAAGGTATGGGTCATGCATGACCCACACGAGCTTTCGAGGGGTGACCACATTTTTTCCTCTTTAAAAAGCATGGGTCATACACAACCCACACAAGCGTCCGTGTGTAGTTAAAACGCCACCTTTAATTACTCGTTAACTAATTAATGAATTTTTTTCATTTTTGGCAAAAGTTGACCTTTTAGGTGTAGGAAGCATTTCTGAAATTTCGTAGAAAGATATTAAGAATTGGATGAGATATTTGCGTTTTTGTACCCTTCTGGGTCGTGTACGACCCACGATAGCCAGCAAAGGTTGAATATCCATGACATATTGGGAAGAAATTTCCAAATTTAGAATTACAAATAAAAATAATATAACATTGTAATGCAGAAAAGAAAAAAAAAATTCAACCATGTAACTTCTTCTTCTGCGTTCGTGGGCTGGAACTCCCACATTCACTCCTATGTACATGAGTGGGCTTTTACGTGTATGACCATTTTTACCCTGCCATGTACTGATGTAGGCAGCCATACTCCATTTTCTTTTTTTTTTTTTGGGGGGGGGGGGGGTGCATGTTGAGTATGTTCTTGTTTCCATAACCCACCGAACGTTGACATGGATTACAGGATCTTTTACATGCGTATTTGATCTTCTGCTTGCGTATATGCATAAAGAGGGTTCAGGCACTAGCAAGTCTGCACATATATTGACCTGGGAGATTGGAAAATTCTCCACCCTCTACCTACCACGTGCTGTTAACAAGATTGGAACCCGGAAGCCTCTGATTGAAAGTCCAACACTTTAACCATTCAGCTATTGCGCCTGTCCTGTAACTATATAACTAATATTTTGTGAGCTTATACTTGTAAAATCTACAGAAATTTCATTCCACAGGAGCAATACTTTAAAACAATTAAATTTCTGCAGGTTTTCATTAGCAAGATGTCACTCTCCTCTGCCTGATCTGTTGTGGTATGGATGCAGTGTTGGACATAACACTGTTGTTTAGATATATTACTTCACAGTTAATGGTAAAACAATGATGCCTTTGGAGAAATCCTTGTCAGAATCTTACTTCTAATACTTGTGTCAAACATGTCAAAAGCATTTGGTCTATGATAGAATAATAATATTAAAATTCATTGCACCAACAAATCTTTTATGGAGAAAAGGTTTTAGCTAGAATTTATCAGTGCATACTTGCAGAAAGAAAGTTGCTATGTGTGCATTTTGTGTGTGTGTGTGTTTTTTTGTTGTTATTTTTTGTTAGTTTTTTCTTCTTCTTTTTTTTAGATAATGATAAGCAAGTTTGATGTCAATGAGTTATCAATATTGTATGGGTGCATGTAATGAAAACTGTGTCAGATTGTTGCCAGACAAAATGATTCTCAGTGTAACTGCTTTTTGGTGTGAAGATCCTGTTTTGTTTGGGTTTTTTTGTTGGGTTTTTTTGTGTGTGTGTGTTTTGTTTTTTTTTACATTGTTGTTTGAAGGCAGTGTGACAATCTTTGTCTGCAGTGGAAAATAGATAGAAGATTCCTGACGGACCACAGTATCTGCATAGTTTTATATGCTTGCATGTGAATATTATAACCGGGGAATCAAATTCAGGTGAACAACTTGCACAATGCAGGTGAAAGAAATTTCAACTCTTCATCTGCAGTCTTACCTCTGTGTCAGCTTGTGAGAAACATGTTCAACGAGTGGTTGGAGTTTTTGTTCTGAGTTAACTAACCTGGAAAATATTGACAAAGACTGGATTGGGTAAAACAGTGAAATCTCAAATATTGTTTTTATGTGAACAGAATTGCCTTAGACTTAAAGGGAAATGTTCACATTCCTGAACACTACATTTTGTTCAACAGAAATTGATTTTTTTATTGTGAGAAAAAAATCAGATCAGTCAATGCAATTCATGCATTGTCTTTTTGCTCTGTTAAGAGTTTGTCAGACATTGTCAGTTGGAGTTTTGCTATGATATATATCCAAGGCAGAAAATTGTAATAAACAACAGATAAGATTACATCTGAGATGAATGCAACCATAAGAAATTGTCTGGTTATTAAAACAGTGAAATCCCAGTGTGCACATGCTTGGTTTTACATGGATTCTTTGTGCGTGTGTCAGTGTGCATAAAGAATTTTTTCTCTAAACATCATTATATTATAGAACTGACTTAATTGATAATCACTTACATCTTTATTTACTGTTGTTTGAATGTAAACTTTATCCGTTGCATGTTTGGAGGGAAGGGGATTTTACATTGTTTAACTGTTATAGGTGAAAATTTTGTAACCCTGTGTGTATTATTTATTTTCTTTGTTGCAGGAAAGGCAGAATTTTCTCTTGTTGGTCTGGATCTCTGGTCTGTCAGTCACCGCACAAGTTATTCTACTGTATGAGCGTCACTGACTTTAAAGTTTGTTGTTTTTCCTGACAATGAAAAGACACCTCCCTTTAAAGGGAACAGTTGGTACAACAAGGTCTTTTTATATTCAGTTTTGATCCAAGATAAACAGTGTTGAACTGAACAGGTGTTGAGCAATACAATGGACATGGAAGAATCTAATTGTATGGCAAGTGTGTGTTCATCTACAAGGTTTTGCCGTTTAAAACGATATGCCCAGGCATCTGAGTGGGGCAGGGCTGCAGAACTAGTGGATCAGATGGACACCTGTCACTGCACACAGTTTGTGCTGCAAAAAGCGGTGGAGGAACAACAGTGGGACCTTGTTGTCAAGTTGTCTCAGAACTGCAGTGTGCAGAAGAGAAGTGGTGTGTTCGGTGAGCTGGTGGCCTGCGGTCAGTGGCTTAGGGCCCTTCAGCTGATGAAAACATCGGTCTCCTGCGAAGATGTGAGTGCTGCTCTTCACCTAGCTGCTCAGCAAGGTCAGTGGAGGTGGATTAAGGAGGTGCTGGAGAGTGGGGTTTGTGGGGGGGAGAGGCTGGAGCAGCTGTGTGAGCGTGCTGCTGAAGAGCAGCAGTGGGACCTGGTGACACAGCTGATAGAACTAGGCGTCCCCTCCGCCCTGAGGACCAGGATGCTGCAGGAGGCTTTGCGTCATCGCCACACCTCATGCACGGCCAGGCTGATCGAGTTAGGGGTCAATAAACAGTGCAGAGAAGACGGTATCCGACAAGAAATAGCTGCTGGTCATTGTGACTTTGTTCTGGAGGTGGTGAAGACGGTCAGAGACCCAGACCTGACAGAGTTTGTTTTACGAGAGTCTGTGAAGCAGAATCAGTGGGTGGTGATGTCAAGGCTGGCCACGGATGGACTGAGCAAGACCCAGGTGGAAAGTTTGTGTGAAGAAGGCATGGACGGTGACCAGTGGGTTATGGCCCTTCACCTCGTACGCCTTTACATCTTCCCCAGTGACACTGAACGCATCATCAATGAGGTCTTTCAGATGAACATGGCACAGGGTTTTTTGGAGTGGTTCCCAGAAGGCTGTATGGATGAGAGCCTGAAGGGCTCTTTATTGAGGTGCTCCATCAGACAAGGTCAGACAGACATCATCTTACGCATCCTGCAACAGGAGTTGGTCAGCGATGCTCAGCTGATGGAAGCTATGAAGTTCGTGATTGAACTTCAGGATAAAGTCACTCTGGTCAAGCTGATCAGAAGTTCTCCAAGGTGCCGTCATGTCTTCAGACAAAAGTTCCCACACCAGGACTGGAAAGAGAATCTGAAACCTGACACTGATGGAAGGTATCAGGGTGAGGTGTGCTGGCTTTTTGAAACGTTCTATGCTGAAGGAGAGAAGGGCCTGGCTCTGTTTGTGGCAACAGCCACTTCAAGAGAGGTCTGCCTCATAAGTGATTTTTGCACGCATGAACTCAGAGCAAATTCCTTTCAGTTGAAACAAGGGAAATTTAGATATGCTTTGAGGAAACTGCATGAGAAAAACCGTGGTGACTATCGTAAGTTTGTAAAGGAGTTATACAAGATGCACGAAACATCAGAGTCTGATCGCTCATTTATGTTTCGCCAGGCTATTCGGTTGGGAGAATCTGAATTAGCAGTTGCTCTTTGTGGACATGGTGTTTCACGGAGAGATCTCAAATTTGCTGTTCCGTGGCTCATTGTTGGAGATGCAGATCACACCTTGCATTTTGAGCTGTGTGGGAAACTGAACCAAAGTGATAGGAGCTGGCTTCAGTGCTATGTTGTCAAGTTTACAATGAAGGAATACTTCAAACAGAAGTCACACACCAGCCTCAAAAGCTTCATTCACCAGTTGGATAATTGCTTGGACTCTGTGTTTGTTGACAAGATCTTCAGAATCGCTGTTCAAAAGTCAGTGAAATTGGACTGTGCTGACTGCTTTGTTCAAGTTTGTAAAAAACAATTTTCAGCATGTCACACAAGTGTTACACAACAGGAAAGAAGACATTTTGCTTTAACTTGTGCAGTATCAGGAAACAGACTTTATTTCATCTCCAGAATTCTGGGTGATGATGTGAGACGTAATTCTATCTGGAAGAAACTTGAACTTCTCACAGATTTTGTCATTGAGAAAGAAGCATGGGATATATTACCTGGTGTCTGTTCAGGTCTGGAAAATGTTCCACTGTGTACAACAGACAATTTCACAGTACTAGAGAAGTATCTGCAAAAAATGGTGATGAATCAAGCGACATGGTGTGGCATTGCACCAGCTTTAGATCAACTGATCAGAATGATAGATCAAAGAAATCTGAAGGAAGTGGTCATCTCTATTGGTGAAACAGCTGTCCAACAGCAGTGGTCAGTCAACCTGTCCCATCTGAAACAGTGGTGTGTGGACAAGTGCCATGCCAGTCTGGCCTTCTTTCTGGCTCTGGTTTCTGAGGACTGGGAGCTTGCAGAAACTGTGGTGAAGACTCAGACTGGTCTTTATCTCCATCCAGAGATGATAGAAGGAACTATTAAACTGGCTGCTGAAAAACAGGCATTCTCTTCAGCTGCAGGCGGTATGGATGAGAGCCTCAAAGACTTGTTACTGAGGAGCTCCATCAGACACAGTCGGACAGACGTCATCTTACGCATCCTGCAGCGAGAGTTGGTCAGCGATGCTCAGCTGATGGAAGCTATGAAGTTTGTGATTGAACTTCAGGATAAAGTCACTCTGGTCAAGCTGATCAGAAGTTCTCCAAGGTGCCGTCATGTCTTCAGACAAAAGTTCCCTCACCAGAACTGGAAAGAGAATCTGAAACCTGACACTGATGGAAGTTATCGGGGTGAGGTGTGCTGGCTTTTTGAAACGTTCTATGCTGAAGGAGAGAAGGGCCTGGCTCTGTTTGTGGCAACAGCCACTTCAAGAGAGGTCTGCCTCATAAGTGATTTTTGCACGGGTGAACTCAGAGCAAATTCCTTTCAGTTGAAACAAGGGAAATTTAGATATGCTTTGAGGAAACTGCATGAGAAAAACCGTGGTGACTATCGTAAAATTGTGGAGGAGTTATACAAGATGCACAAAACATCAGAGTCTGATCGATCATTTTTGTTTCGCCAGGCTATTCGGTTGGGAGAATTTGAATTAGCAGTTGCTCTTTGTGGACATGGTGTTTCACAGAGAGATCTCAAATTTGCTGTTCCGTGGCTCATTGTTGGAGATGCAGATCAGACCTTGTTTTTTGAACTGTCATGGACACTGAGCCGGAGTGATAGAAGTTGGCTTAAGTGCTCTGTTGTCAAATTTACAATGAAGGAATACTTCAAACAGAAATCAGACACCAGCCTAAAAAAATTCATTCATCAGTTGGATAATTGCTTGGATTCAGTGATTGTTGACAAGATCTTCAGAGTGGCTGTTCAAAAGTCTGTGAAACTGGACTGTGCTGACTGCTTTGTGCAAGTTTGTAAAATGAGATTTTCAACATGTTTCACAAGTGAAAGTAGACATTTTGCTTTCACTTGTGCAGTAACAGGAAACCGACCTCATTTCATCTCCAGAGTTCTGGATGATGATGTGAGACATCTTTCTATCTGGAAGGAACTTGGTTTTCTCACAGAGTTTGTCATTGAAAAAGAAGCATGGAATATATTACTTGGAGTCTGTGCAGGTCTGAAAAATGTTCCACTGTGTACAGCAGACAATTTCACAGTACTAGAGAAGTATCTGCAAAACATGCTGATCAATCAAGCAACATGGTGTGGCATTGCACCAGCTTTAGATCAGCTGATCAGATTGATAAATCCAAGAGATCTGAAGACAGTGGTCATCTCTATTGGTGAAACAGCTGCCCAACGAGAGTGGTCAGTCAACCTGTCCCATCTGAAACAGTGGTGTGTGGACAAGTGCCATGCCAATCTGGCCTTCTTTCTGGCTCTGGTTTCTGAGGACTGGGAGCTTGCAGAAACTGTGGTGAAGACTCCGACTGGTCTTGATCTCCACCTGGAAATGACGAAAGGAGCTGTTAAATTGGCTGCTGAAAAACAGGCATTCTCTTTAGGTGCAGCTCTGTTGAAACTCTGCCCCCTGGATGATAAGAGTGTGAATATTTCTGTGCACCATGGAAAGAAGCAGCTGGCCAGAGTGTGTGAACAACAAGGTCTCCTGGACTGGGCTCTTGTACTGGAAGCCCATGACTGGACATATGTGAGGGATCATCACAGACAGTGCCAAAATCAGATGGTACTGAAGACCATCTTGAGGTTAGCTGTTGAGAATGGTCAGTGGCACATCGTCAGCGAACTTGCGACAAGTTGCTCAGACTCACAGACCCTTGAGTTTGTTCTTTGCACAGCTGTCAAGAAAGGCAAAGTGAGCACTGCAAAGGCACTGATGAGTGTTATGGATCCAGCCACTGTTGTTGAGCCTCACTTCCGCAGTTATATGAATAGAACACTGCTGTCCATTGCTGTAGACTGTTGGGGTTCTGATGACGTCAAGGAGGACATGGTTCGTCTGTGCATTGCTTCTGGTCTCTCCACCTCTCAGAGAAACATATGCTTTGAGTTTGAGCGAAATTGGTATCACATGATTACAAGCCACAACTGTCCCATGGCGCAGGCTCTCAGAATTGGTCACTTACCAATCATCCAGCTTCTGTTGTCATGTGGAGCTTGCTCTCAGAAAAGATTGCACAAAATTCGATGTGACTATCATTATCGTTATGGAGAGCCAGATCCGAGAAATAGAAGTGAGGTAGAAATCTGGAATACAGGTAACAGGAGGATTGTGGAGGCTGCTGCAAACCCTTCTCGGCTGGAGCATCTGGCTCGTCTGGCAGTGTCTCACATGATTGGGTGTCAGCCTGGTCGTTCAGAGAGAATCCAGGCTTTGCCTGTACCAGAACCTGTCAAAGAGTTGTTGAGGTTCAAGGATGTTCTCTCCATTGACCTTCACAATACTGGATCATTGACCAACTGATTTGTATCCCATGGGTCTCAACGAGATGAGACGTGTTTTGGGAGGAAAGCAGAATCACAGGATGTGCTTTGGAAGGCTGGTTTCTTTGATTGGGGTTGTTGTTTCTTTTTTGTGTGTGTGTTTTTGCTTGTTTGTTTCTTTCTTTCTTTCTTTTGGTTGGTGTTGTTTTCTGGTGGCAGGAAATGTTAATTGGTGAATGAGGGAGAATCTGTTGATTGATCAAAAAGAATCGGCCATTCTTTGTGAAGAAATGATCTTGGGTCATATTCCTTCCGGATTCTAACAGATGAGTTACAATTCCCGTCACAGTGGTCCTCTCGGTTCTTCCTGGGGAATCTGTCCAGCTTTACCTGGAGGGCATTGCTGTGATGGGGTAGTTATTATGGACATTACTGCCTTAAAAAGTTGGACAGTTTTGTGCCACATGTGTCTTGTATAGCAGGAAGAAGCATCTGCCACAAAATGGCAACAATTGTTCATTATCTACGATTCATCTATGATGAAACAATCTTTTTTTCTTTCTTTTTTTTTTTTTAGTGTGTGTGCGTGAGAACCAATTTGCAACATATAATTACTGTTCAAACATGTTGAGATAAGCATTTTTCAGTGTAAATTTGTGGAAGGGTGTTAAAATGCATCAGTGTGCAACACACAATTGTGTAATCACTTCGGCTTATGCGTTAATCACTTGAGCTTTTGTGTCTGTTCAAACACATTGAGAGAAGCAGTTCTGCAGTGTGATTTTGTGGAAGACTCTAGAAGTGTGTTAGGATGAAACACATGACTGAATCCATTGTGCTTTGGGTGTGCCCAACTATGTCATACACAGATCTGTGGAGACGGCTTATTGAGACACAGCAGTATTTGTCAGCTGAACAGACCCCATAAAATCTGTCAGTTGTGAAAGGAGATGGAAAATGGATTGCACTTCGCAGGCCCACCTGTACACTTAATTTTATTCATTTCAGCGTTATGAAAAGGTTTGTTGAATTAAAGATAATTGCTGGCCTGTTAAAAACTTTTGTCACTCTCTCTTTGTGTTCGCCCATGGGCATGCTGGGAGGTCCTGTATAAATGATAACAACACTTAACACTTGGAAATTCTGCGCTAGAAATTTTGCTCTTTCCTTTCCCTCTCTTTGTTTCTGAACTTTTCCTTTTCTTTCCGTTATTTCCCCCTTTCTTATTTTCTGCCTTGCTGGTACATTGGTTTACTTTCCGGGAGGGGGTGGGGGGTCTTGAAAGCAAAGAATATTTTGCTACCTTTTTTCCTGGACTTGGATCAGATTTTGGCATTCTATTTCTAACTTAGTGGAAATTGTATTTTTTATGTCAGGTGTGAGGCCCTCATCAATTTTTTTTTTTTTTTTTTTTCTTTTTTTTTTATATGCCTACTATAATTAATTTTTTTTTTTTTTATGTATAATTACCTTATGTGTTGTGTTTTGTTTTCTTTGGGGTTTTTATGTGTGTTTTAGGTTGTTGTTTGTTTTTTGTTTTTTTTGGGGGGGTCTTTTTTCAATCCTCTGGGGAAAAACTGACAGAATAGTAAATTGAGGTGTGTCTTAGTTTGTTTGTTTTTGTGCATGAATGTGATTGTGCCTGTGCCTTTTTTTTTCACAGTGTTCAAATGTGGTGAGAAAAGCAAATCCGCACTGTGATTTTGTGGAAGTTCGTAAAAATGTGTCAGCATGACATGCATTACTGTTCAAATTCATTGTGTTATGGGTGTGCTTTGTTATTTTGTACAGAAGTGTAAAGACTGCTTACTCTTACTAGTCTTAGTCTTATATTCAGGCACAAGTGTATTGATCAGATCATAAAATCATAGGGTAAGATCATAAAATATGACAGTTGTGTAAGAAGATGGAAAGGGGGAATGGAAAAGGGATTATGCTTTTCAGACTACATGTATGTGTACATGATTTTATTCAGATTCAAAAGGAGAGAGAGGTTGATGGCTGTGGTAATTAACCTCCTTGAATTTACATGATGTAATACACGGAGGACAGAATGTCTTCAGATATATAAATTGAATCAGAATTGATGCTGTTGTTGTAAAATGTCAACCTATCAAAATGGAATTAAAAAAATGTTTAAAAAAATAAATAAATAAATTGAATCAGCGTGTGTAGGTGACTGTTCACAGTGACCGGGTTGTTGAGACAGACTGTTAGTAATAGAATTTTCTCTCTTTTTTTCCCTCTCTTCTTTTTCAAAGAGATTAGTTTGTTACATTTTTAGTCAATTATGTTCCTGGTGCTAGATTTTTTTTTTTTTTTTTTTTTAAACTAAAAAGGGAGGTTGATAGAGAAACATGAGGGGATGGAAGGGAGTGATCACTCTCTCATGCTTGCAAACACATGCGTGAATGAGTGCATTCAACTAAGAGTGAAAACATGCATGCACGCGCACACATAGTGATGCACACTGTAATTAGTTGATGTATGACAGGAGTCAGCTTGATAAGGTTTACTGACATTGAGAGTCAGCGGTAGATTCAGCTGTTGCTGCCAGGTCAAAAGGAACAGGGGAAGCGTGCATGTACAAGTGATGTTATATATGGAAGTTTAATATTAGAGTGTTGTGTGTTGCTGTGGAATCAAATATTACATCCCTTTCTTCATATTCAAGAAAATAAGTTATCTAGTTTGATTCAAAACTGAGTCCACTTTAAAGATTACGTCTGAAGACTATATATAAGGAATTAACTTGTATCATTAGTGGGCATCTGTTTGTGTGCAAATGTCGACTGCTCAGTCTATGTTACCTTTTTTCTTTTTAATGTGATTGTTTGACAGGCTCTAGATCCAATATATTAGGTCGCTTCAACTGTGCATCCAGCTCGAGTAAAATAATTGTCAAGTGTCTATGGGTGTGGTGGATGATTGTTCATAGTTTCCTGGTATGCTGCTGTCACATGGTCTCCACCCGGTACTGTCATTGTGGCTGATGGTGTTGCAGTCATCGTACATGTGTCTAGGTCTGCATCCATCGCTGTTGTCATCAGTCCATCTGACCAGTGTTCTGTGTGGAGGGTTGGCTTGCATCAGGTGTCTACTGTTGCGGGTGGTATGTGGTTCGGTTGGGTGTTTGAACCTCATGTGAGGGAGATTCGCTGGCTTGGTTCAGGACAGTGGCTGGAATCCATCTTCCTTTCTCTTCTTTCTGCATTAGAATGTGTTGTCCCTTCTGGAGAGTTGGAAGATCATGGGCATGTCTGTCATAGTATTTCTTTGGGGATGCTTGACGGTGCTTCATGTTCTTCATGATGGTCAGGGAGGGTGTTTGGAATTTTGGATGGAAAGTTTGTTTGGGGTTTTCGGGAATAGAGCATTTCAGCAGAAGATGGCCAATTATGATCAATGGGAGTGCATCTGAAAGACAGTGCCATGTATGGATCATAGTGACTCTCCTTTGCTTTGATCAAAATGTTCATCTCTGTCTGCACATTCCATTCCACAAAAACATTAGACTGAGGGTATCTAGGAGAACTGGTGGTGTGCTCAAAACCCCATTCTTTTGTGAATCTTTGGAATTCTGCTGCTGTGTATTGGGATCCATTGTTGGTGATTAATGTCTCTGTCTCCAGCAATGAGTTGTTCAATCACTTGAATCGGGCTCTCTTCTGCTGCTTTAGTATTTGCCATCATGCATTTCTGTATTTTGGTTTGGCATCTTATGACGACATCATTAACTGTTTCATCAGACTTGGTGCAATTTTCCTAATTCCAGACTGTGAATGCGAAAGTTTTCTTTTTGACCACCAGTTTCAAATTTTCCCCAAATATGTTTTGGATCTTTGATATGTTCATCAGTCAGTCCCCACTAAGTGTGGAACTTTTGTAGACCATCGATCTGGCCCAGCCCACAGCAGAATGTATTTATATTGCTTCTCTGGATGAATACCTTTTGCCATAAATTACAAATTTCATAATTTGACATTTGTTTGAATTCAGCTAGAGCCATCAGTCTGTCTGGATTGTTCCAATCCATCTGTGGACTTGGTAGTTCCTTTGCCATTTTATGAAAGTCGGTAGCTTCGTTGCATGCGCGTGTGGCGGTAAAAACAATGAAAATAGATTGTAATTTGAATTTGACTTGCATTACGGTTACGTCAATCGTTGTAGTAAAGTGTCAGTGCCCAAACAGTTTGTAAAGATGGCCGGTCATCAGGCAATACACTTTAAAGGGACATACATCAATGGCTACTGACCGTTGCCTCTTGTTTTTTGGGCAGGGTGGTCAATGTTGGTGGGTTGGCGTGACTGTGTGTGTTGTCTTCCTCATAGTGGGAGGGTGTTGGCGTTCCAGTCAGTCTGGGTAGTCGAAGTTCAAGATGGCTGCTGCCATCGGGTCAATCATCCGGAATTGCCGGGAAATTGTGGCTGGAATTCTTCTCTGAGCTTCCGAGGTGCGAGATGCTTCCTCCTCGAAGGTCGAGTGCACACTGCGCAGGTTTGCTGGTGCTGCAGGGTGACCAAAACACCAGCGAGTTGTTTCAGCGCCCCTCTTTTGCTAACGAGAGTAACCGCCCCATGGTGCTGAACTTCCGGCGTCTGCTAACCATGTTTCACAACAGTAGCTTCACGTCTGTTCAATCAAAGCTTGCAGAACAATGAACAAAACAGTCAATAAACAGTCAGAATTTTTACCTAAAGCTGCTACAATATGATTTCTGAATTTTTTTAAGGTGTCTTCTGACGACAATGTACAGACACAGCGTCGACGGTGCTCGTCGAGTACTACCGTTGAAGTTTGAATGAAGTTCGATCCGTTCGATTAGATCTGGTGATCAGTGTAGCATTGCAGGAATGTCTACTTATCTTACCATTTGGGGGGGGATGGGGGGGGGGGGGTTGCCGAAGATCCACCGCTGCCACCATGTAATAAGTTGATGTATGACAGGAGTCAACTTTAGTGTTGAATGATAAGGTTTACTGACATTGACTGATTGAGAGCCAGCATTACTTAGATTCACCCATTGCTGCCAGGTCAAAAGGAACAAGGGTAGTGCGCATGTACAAGTGATGTTAAAAGTGTTGTTTGTTGCCATGGAATCAATATCATTACACACACAGTGATGCACACAGTGACTGTTTGAAGAAGACTTGAAACAACAGACTTTAACATTTTTTATTTTTTGCACCACTTTTTTTTTCCAAGCTTGTTTTAATTATTCAGTTATTGTGCAAATGTTACATGGCTGTCCCATTTTTTCTCAAGTTAGAGAAAGGATTGGGATGAATGTTTTTGTTGTGTGTTTTTTTGTTTTGTTTTTGTTTTGGGTTTTTTTCTAGGCAGTGTTGGTTTTACATGTTTTTTGCCTCATGGAATATTTGATTGTTTTGATTTGATTGTTGTCTCTTGTGAATTATGATTATTGGCAGACTTTTTCAGTGCTGCCCGTGCATGGTGCTGTGGAGGCAAGTGGTGGAGGTGCATGGTATGGGTTGGTTTTGTACACTCCTGAATTTGTTGCTGGTGCAGTATTTTGAATGATAGTCACAGCTTGTTCAGATTTCTCTTCCGGTGTGGTTCTTCATGTATGTGTGTATGCACACAGATTGAGTTATCATTTGTTGTGAAACACTTCACTGTTGGCTACTTGGTTTTAGTGTTCACACTCAATGGTGTGCCTTTGGTTTGGAGTCCCATCTTTGTGGTTTTGTCATTCAGATAACACAGATTGCTTTTACAGTTTCTAAGTAAAGTTAACTGCTGACATGTTCTGGTTATTGACATTTGTGTCAATATCTAATGGTCCATTGGGCTGCAAACAGCTCAGTTTGATTTGTGTCATGTTGTGTTTATGTGTGCAATCATTGAATTACACACACACACACACACACACACACACACACAGAGAGAGAGCGCACACACACAACACACACATGCATACACGCACATGTGCACACATGCACATGCTCTCTCTCTCTCTCTCTCTCTCTCTTTGGTCATGGAGTTCCATTTTGCTTTTTCTTGGGTTTTTTTTTTGGGGGGGGGGTGCTTCTACTTGTCTTCTTCCGTGATACTTCCACAAAACTCTACTACCTTTTACATTTACAGTGAATATGTCTTGTAATTGTGTGTTTTCAAAACATGGTCATTTAACCTGGCATTTTAATATGCAATGAATTTCGGGGGTGTGGGGGTGTCCTCCTTATTGTTTTGAAAGGTTGAACACTTGTGTGATTTGCATGGAACTCCTGTCTGTTTGCATCCCAAGTAAATGATGAAATAAAACAAATACAAAACGACTGTTCAGTGTCTTTTGGATTTTTGTGTTTGCTTTACAGAACCAAAAAACAGGTGCCTTGGCAGAGTTGGTTAGACACAATGACATAAAATGATATTCCACTGAAAGAAAAAGTTGAAAGTACAGACACAGTGACATATATAGAGTCCTGATAGAAACCCCCCAAAATGGTGACACAATGACAAACAGAACCCTCATTGATTCCCAACCTACCTGCCCACTCAGTGTATGCATGCATTCCTTGCGGTCTGCCTTTGGACACATGGGGTCAGTAGGATGACAAGGAGGCAGTAGGAATCATTGGCCTTTATAATGACATGGCACTACTATAGCTATTATATATGCTATTTACAGAAATGTAATATTTTAATGTGCCTATGTAGTTCCAGAACTAACTGCCAGCCGAGTCTACTGGAAATATTCTGACCGTTTATGAATAAATCCTGTCTTTTGTTAGTGCCTGCCTCTTGCCACAAGTCAGTCTGGGCATTCCCTTCATGCTGGCTACACCTTTCCCAGATTCTGTAACAGGTAGATTGCTTCCTCCTGGATTACTCGTGTATTAACTTCTTAAATGTGAAGAAAAACAGAACTCTGTCTGTGTGTGATTTGTGTGAATGCACAAAAAAGACAGTTTGACAGCCTACCCACTCCCCTTCTGCAGTAGGTCTCGGTTCTCCCTGACCCCACATTGCTCATTGATAACAAAGCCACTTTCATACAATCCATTCACACATTCTCCACTTGGAATTATAATTCAGGAGGAAGATGGTATATCTTTTAAGATGCTCATGTGCCAATACAGTATCCATGACAGTTTGCCTTTGAATCTCTGTCTCGCCCATTCTCCCGAGTTTGACTGGAAAATGAAACTGAGTGTCTTGTCATTTGGATGAGACAATAATTAAGTGTTGTCTTTAGGCAAAATTCTGTAGTAGAAATCCACTTAAAGGTACACAAATATAGATACATGCAGTAAAGGCATGACTAGTGCATTGGGTTATGCTGCTGTTGGGCATCAGCCTAGGTGATGAGGTGTAGCTTGCATGGATTTGTCTGAAAGCAGCTATGCCTCCTTGAGAATGAAAAAATGCAATTGATCCCTTGAACAACTAGATGTGTGTTAGACACCACTGTCCAGATACCATGATAATGAGCTCAATTTAACAAGTATTGGAAATAATCTGCTGGGGGAAAATATGTTTCCGTTTCCTCACTCATAAACAAACAACACTAGAAATAAGCTGATGACATAAAATACCATGGCTACCAAGTGAAACAATATTCACAAGCAAAGGAAATTAAATTAGTGGGAATTGAAATATAAGGCCCATATTTCCTCCTGCATCAAACCTGAACCAAAGGACCAGAACTGAAGAGAATCATTCTGTTAATCCACTGCCCATTCACAACAGCTTTCACATGTCACTCCTTTTACATCACAGCATAGACACTAGAATGAGATACTAGTGTCTATGATCACAGCCACCAAGCCAACCCTTAACTGAGATAAAGGGAGACACATCCAACCAGCAGCCTACAACAGCTTAGTTGCTTGTCCTGAGTTCTGCTCTTGAATGTGTGCACTGAACTCAAGTTTGCAATTGTCTTCACTCTAGCTCTGATGAAGTCAGTCAGATGGCAGCCAAAGCTGTGTTGTAAGCCATTATTTACTTCTTGAATGTTCAGTTTAAAAATTCTTTTATCATAGCATACCTTGATTTTAAACAGTAAACATATTATGATTCCCATGCACTCGACTACAGCCCACCCCATTTTATCTATTAATGAATCAGGTCTGCCTCTCTGGTGTAGAAAGTGTTGTTAACATCAAACGTTTATGTTCAGTTTTAATTTTTCCTTATATTATTCCTTGGTTTTAAACAATAAGCAGTTTGTTATTCCCTTGTAAGCACCCTGCCCCACCTTCTTTTTTTTTTTTTAATTTCAAATAAATCAAGGCCACTTTTCTTTTTAGTGCACATATTGTCAATGTCAAATGCTTTACACAATTACAGAGATCCCTTGTGTGAATACAGTTTTCTGTGTTTTATAAGTTACTTTTTAGATGAGGTGAAACTTGTACATTTGATGCACAATGAACTGTTGTGAGTCCTGTCAACAGTCATAAATCCACTAAACATCATATTTCATAATTTACCATTTTCTTCTCATTTCCTTTTTTCCATTTTCATTTCTTCTTCCTCTTCTTTATCTATCTATTTATCTAGTGGTTTCTTTTTAAATATTCAGTTGATTGACACTTACAACAGTTTTTTGTTCACCTTATTTGGATTTTTTTTTTTTTTTTTTTTTTGGGGGGGGGGGGGGGGGGGGGGAATACAGTAGCAATTTAATCCTTACTGCAGTTTATTTTTGAATGGGCACAATTTAGTGAAGAAAGGGGCTGAAGAGTGTGTGTGTGTGTGCGTGTGTTTCTTTTAAGGGAGAGAATTTTCGGCTCTTCTAAACAAACGCAAGTCGCGAAGACTGAAGCACAACTGATAATTGTTTTCGTATACCCATTACAGTCTAATCTGTAAATATTTAGTTTGGTTTGTATCTTCTTGTTCTTTGTTTTGAATATGGAATACCTTTTTTCTCGTATTCTAAGATTAGTAAGAATATTTTTTTCATTTTCTTTCCTGTTGTCAAATTTTATATTACCCAACCCACTTCCGTCACTACCACATTCGTTCAAGATGTCCTTGGTGAATAAAGTATACCAAACCGTCTTTCGACGGACGTCGACATTTGCCCTTGCAATTGTAACAGGGGTCTTCTTCTTCGAAAGAGCATTTGACCAGGGCGGAGACTACCTGTTCAGATATATGAACCGTGGTGTAAGTAGCAGTTTCTGCTTTTGTATTGTCCGTTTTGACCTCCGGCGAGCTACTCGAGAAACTTTGCTCAACTCATTCATTGTGCATAGAACTCTTAATGACCAAATCGGCAAATTTACGGGACATTACATAATATCAGTTGCTTTTGTAACAGTTCTGTCTCATATCATAGAGTGACATGACAGTTGAATTTTGTTTATTTTATTATTACCATTATTACTATTACTGTATAGTCAATTGCAAGTTTCAGTTTCAGTAGCTCAAGGAGGCGTCACTGCGTTCGGACAAAACCATATACGCAACACCACATCTGCCAAGCAGATGCCTGACCAGCAGCGTAACCCAAACGACTAGCAAAAAGGATGGGTGGAGTGGCATTTGATGAAGATGAGTGTTGCTAAGTTCTAGAAGATCCCAGCAGAGGCTGTACTTGTAGTAAACTGTTCCATACTCGCATCCTCAGCTTGCCTGCTAAGAGAAGTAAATTGAATCATTCCTTAGTAAATGCTGCTGGTCTTGGTTCATTGGTGTGTGTGTGTGTGAGGAGAGTTCTGTGTGTTTGTGAATGCATACATCACATGTATGTGTATGTTGATGAGTGTGCTGCATGCATGTGCTGATCAACACAAGTGGGTTAGGGTAATATAAAATTCGAAGACGGGAAACGGGAAAGTAAACCTTGAAAACCTCAAACATCTCGTCCACACACTCGTTTCACCCACTCGCGGAAGACATTGTCAGGGATGACCAGAGGGCAGAAATAATGCAATGGTGAAGTTACGCACAGAAGAAAAAAGTAAAGAAGAAGACATTACCATAGATGGATCAATCAGGTTGCGGATTCATTGCAAAGCAAAACGGAAAACTAGTAAGGGAAGTGAATGCTGTGTGCAATTTACAAAGGCAAAACCTGTGTGTTTATTTACTTCTTTTTTTTTTCTTTTCTTTTTTTTAATCATATGGATTTTTTTTGTTTTACTCTCATTTTTTTCCATCAAGGCCTAAGTGCAGTGGGTTACGCCTGTGGTCAGGCATCCACTTAGCAGATGTTGGGTAGCGTATAATATGGATTTGTCCAAACGCAGTTGAATTACTGAAATGCTACTGGAAAACAACATAAATTGATGGCCTGCTCTTCATTATTGTCTCCTAAATCTGAACATGCTGACAGGTATAACTAAATATGATAATAATGTATAGAGCAAGTAGAATTTCATTGTATGTAATGAGGTCATGAAGTGAGGGAGATGGACAGAAAAGGAAAACTGAAGTCTTGTTTTAGAAAATAAACTTTAATTACTACTATGTTTTTTGTTTCAAAATAATCTTTATTACATTTTTGTCTTGAACAAAGAAAATTGCAGTCTTGTTCCACCCACTATCACTATAGGGGAATATCCATAACATTTTCCCTTGTTTGATTATCTGCAGGGCTTTACAAGATGTGTATTTAATAATAATATGATGATGTACATCCGACTGCATGTGTGAAAGAGTAGCCAGCCTGATTCTGCACACTCAAAACATGCACTGGACATTGAATGACTGATGCATACAGTAATACACACACACACACACACACACACACACACACACACACACACACAGGATTAATGTTACCCAATGTTTTTTGTTTGTCTTCTTCATTTGGCACCATGGCTTTTAGCTGATACACACAAATTTATCTGATGAGTAAAATAACAGTGTTTATCAGGATAACCTGGATTCTTTGGTCTTAATTTGAGATGTATATATGATTATATTTATACGTGTCAGCATTGGGATTATTTCAGTTCTCGACATATAATTAATGACTGATATGTGGACAAGATGAGAGTACACAGTTTGTCTGAATAAACCTGTCTTTTGTTGACAGAAACTGTACGAGGATGTGAAACACACGTTCGTCACTGCCAGTGATGAGGAGGAAGAATGACCATAGCAGTTGGATGGGGTGAAACTGTTCCAGTGGGACTTGGACGTCTCCTTGTCATCAACAGTCTGGAGCCTGGAGTCTGCATTTTTGTCAAGTTATTGCAAACAACTTATGACTGCTAATACATGGACTCATTTTCGTTGTTGTTCAGGGTTGTGGTTTTTAGACTGGAATACTATTCTTCAGAGTTAAGTTAAAACAGACATAAAAAAATGTCCATTTAAATTTAGACATTTCAAAATGTCAAGACTATTAAGTGACAAATAAATGAAAAGGGAGTAAATTTGTTTAAAGGTTTATGTGTACAATTATAAGAACATGGCCCAGATGTCAAAGATGGCCAGATCCAGATGCTATTGATGCCTTGCCTATGTCCGTATTTGTCACCAAGGTTTCATATGCTGTCTGTTATCATTCATATATGATATATCAGATACTTACGAATGTTTTTGGCAAGGCTACATCCAAGACTGTCCAATAGAATGAGTGAGTGAGTGACTAGTTTATTATTACAATTGATTTTGGCAAAAATGGACAAAATGAGTCAGATTTGTGTTTTGACTGTCTCCCAGTATGTCTGTCTGCCTGTCTGTCTCTCTCTCTCTCTCTCTCTCTCTCTCTCTCTCTCTCTTTTATTCATTTCATTCAGCAATATTCCACTCAACTGCTCAATAAACTTCCACTGTGTATTGAATCAGATCATGTTGCTTATAAACATGTTAGCCCAGCCAAATGCAAGGGGGCTATTTCAGGGATGAGAACCCATCACTGTCAATCATAATAATAATAATAATGGATACTTATATTGCACACTATCCAGAAATCTGCTCTAGGTGCTTTACAAAAACGCTTTTGTTAACATAAAACATTATATCTATGTTACATACACACACCAGAATGTGACCATGCACACACGCACACACACTGCATGCATACATTTTAACATACATGTGTATCTAACAGCTACCCTAACACATACGCACACATAGGCAGGCACAAACTTACATAAACACGCACACACAATACACATTCATATACATGCATGTAGTTATGTACACATACATATGTATACACACATAGTCAAGCACGCATAACGAAAATCATACATATAGTCAGATGTGGTTCATAATCACAGTGGGTTAATGTTTCCTGGGAATAAATTATACTGATGCACCATTTTAGCTATAAAATCTTACTCATGAGAAGTCAGTCTGACTGCCTGGACTGATAAAGTGTTAGAATGGACAAAATGCAAAAGCAGAAAAACTTAAGCCAAATATACATGTATTAGAAAATAAGTATAGTTTCTTTTACTTTTTCAAGGCATCTTTATATTGTAAAAATAAGTATAGTTTCTTTTACTTTTTCAAGGCATCTTTATATAGACATTTATATAATGGCAAAAGATTTTTTTTTTCAGTTGCATTTGGTTTTCTCCCAACATAATGTTAGATTTAATAATACACTTCTTAAACAGATGATATGTTAATCAATCATACAATCACAGTGCCAGATACCTTTGCTCAGTGCAGGTGCTATGAAAACATTGAAATAAATCATGACTATCAATGTCCTGTATATTAAATTTTCTTCTTCACCGTCCACCCTTCTTTTTTTGGTTTTGGTTGTTTTTTGATTTTTTAATCTTGTTATTCATAATTGACATTTTAAAACTCGTATATTTACTCTCTTTTTTATGTAAATGTGTAATCTTGCTATGCCTTGGTCGTCCATGTGACTTCTATCTGTGTCCATGGTAACATTAAAGATGGATTTTTCTCAGCTATGGCAAGTGATTTTTTTTTTTTTTTTAAGAATGGTAGCTATAAACAAGACCTTTCCAGTCACCCCGTCTATGAAGATGTAAATAGTATCAGATGTCAAAGGCCAATGTAATCATTTTGCAAAATAAATATTTAGAATTTAGCAGTCATAAACTGATAAAGGAGCTGGATTCCTATTTTCATCAAACATACTCAGATGATCAACCAAGATACTCCAGTAAAACAATTTTAAAACTCGAGATCACAATTTGGCATATTGATTGAAAAAGCTTGTAACTGCCAGAGAGAGAAAGCCCAGTATCCACTCTTCATTAAACTCTGTAAAATGATTAGTCATTGAATGAGCGAAATCATCACAGAGATTAAGGACAGGGGTCAGAATTCAAAGTCACAGCATGCATGGCATGATAATGGAACCAAGTGTTGATACATGGCTGAGTCTGAGATTTTCATCCATTTTTCATCACCCTAGTACAGTGATTATTTTAGCCAGAACATCTTTTCAGTAGTCAGTTTTAGAGGTCAATGTCACAGTAATATACAATTTAAAGTGGCTTCTTTTTAGATCTGCTCAGCAGTGCCCTTTTCTTATGTATTTCCAGTGTTAGATAAGATTGATAACACATTCAGGTCTTGGAATACCTTGCAATTCTTGTTTAAATGTTGATGAATCTCTTGAATCTGCTATTATTAAAGAAAAGCATCCAAGCAAGACTTGATCATTATGTAGCGAGCGGAGCTTCTTACAGGACTATAATTTTAAACTTGAAATATTAGCTCATTTCAAAGTACTGTTTTGGGGTGGAAAATCAGTTGAAAACATAACAAAAATGTACAGCTGATACTTAATTCTACTGTGGATTCAATTCTTCTTGTTCTATTGGACACTACATTATATAGGGGGTTCAGGAGTTGTCCAGAAAGCTCATCACAACATTGAATGTTTCTTTGATGTGTGAATAAAGGCAGGTGTGGTTCCATACAAACGTAATACTTAAGTGGAGCAGCTTAAGTGGAGTGATGGCGTAGAGGTAACACATCCGCCTAGGAAGCGAGAGAATCTGAGCACGCTGGTTCAAATCACGGCTCAGCCGCTGATATTTTCTCCCCCTCCACTAGACCTTGAGTGGTTGTCTGGACGCTAGTCATTTGGATGAGACGATAAACCAAGGTCCCATGTGCAGCATGCACTTAGCACACGTAAAAGAACCCACTACGACAAAAGGGTTGTTCCTGGCAAAATTCTGTCGAAAAACCCACTTCGATAGGAAAAACAAATAAAATTGCACGCAGGAAAAAATACAAAAAAAATGGGTGGCGCTGTAGTGTAGTGACACGCTCTCCCTGGGGAGAGCAGACTGAATTTCACACAGAGAAATCTGTTGTGATAAAAAAAATACAAATAATACAACAGTGCCACATGGATTCATGCCACAAACCCTCGGGTCAGATACCTAATCTGCAGCCACTTGACCATAAAGTACTCAAAATAGACACCAAATGATCTTTGCTTGAAACAATAAATTGCATGTTTTTGTTTTTACATTCAACCCCATTTTTATAAATGCACACATGCACACAATATCGTCATGATCATTATATACTGAAATCACACATATATAATCGTTACGCACTCCTATCTGCAATGATCATGGCCTTAAAACATCTGTGTGTCGTCCTTCATTAAAATAATGATTGAAATAAACATAATTGTTGTGTTTAAAAAGAAATATGCCAGATCACTTATTATCTTAAGTCAGTTCAAATTCAAAGTGACAAGTCATTTTTGGCAGATATTGAAATATCTTGTGCTCATCATTGGTCTTACCTACATTTAAAGGATTAAAGATCAGCAGATAAAAAAATCACTTTCCATGGTCCGCTATGCACACAATTTTTGTACATGCTTGCACATGCTACACTATGTGATGCAGTTCCCTGTCAACATTTTTCCCCTTTGGAAAAGGACAGACAAAACACAATAACAGAAAAAATTGTAATGGGAAAAACACATACGAACAAATGCTCTCACCACTCTGGTATCATTCATGTGATCTGATTAATAATTTGTTTTTATTTTTACACTGAGATTAAGCTACATTGTTACAACAGGCACTTAGTTAAAGGATTTAAAATTGTATAATTAAGGAACAGGACCATTTTGAGTGGGTTGTATCAACACCAAGTGAAACCATGTCAGTTCATTTCAGTTGCTTAAGGACGTGTCACTGTGTTCGGACAAACCCATGTATATGCTACACCACATCTACTTAGCAGATGCCTCACCAGCAGCATAACCCAACACAGTCTAGTCTTGAGGGAAAATGATAAGAAAATAAATAAAATGAATTTATAATAAAAAGAATAAAGTAATATAATATTAATAAATAAATAAAGATATAAATAAACACACACAAATATTACAATATATTGCAGATCCTGTAAAAGACACACACAAGTATGAACATGCATAGACACCATGTCTTGTCTGACTGACAATTAGAACAGCAGAGGAGGCAACCGCTGTCCCATGTATGTGGACTAGAATTTGGTAATTGTAATATAGTGGAGAGTGTCTTGCCTTAGTTACATCCCCACTCTTTGCCAAGAAGGCTTTAGGACAGTCTGCATTGGGATGGTCCCCAAAGCCCAGCTAGCCCCAAGGCTGCAGCACAAAGAGCCAGCGCAATCTTGCCTCCTAGTTGTAAATGAGATAGGTGAGAAACCAATGATCATACAGCTCTCACTTCAATATTGGTCTAATTGTAAGCTTATGTCATTCTCTGATATAAGTTGAGCATGATTGTCAAAACTGCTCAAATAATGTGTGAGGTATCAACACTCACCTATCTCAATCAAGCCAAACACACACACGCATGCACACAGACACACACACGTGCGCGCGTGCGCACACATTATAACGATATATGTATGTATGTGTATACACACATGTCCGAATCACACACTCACAACACATATACACAAACGCGCACATACATGCACACGCGTGCGCTCAAATAAGATTCATACTGTAATAGCATGCATGAATTTAAAAGTTTTAAGAGAAAATATGGGATAAAATTTGAAGCACATAATACATGTTCATCGTCATTGATAAAAACAGTTTCAAATTCACTGTAAAACACCTGGGTGGAAACAGAAAACAGTGGGTAAAAAGGGAGGGGATTCAGTTATTATGCTGGAACAGATAAGGTTTAAGAGCTTTTTTAAAGGCAGGGGCAGTTTCTATAATGACGAATAGTGAACAATTCCACACTTTTGGAGCATTGTAAGAGAAAGCTCTTTCACCATACGTTTTAGTTCTAATTCTGGAGACAGACAGAAGACGAGAGTAAGAGGATGAGCGCAGTTGTCTACAAAGTGTGTAGACAGACAGAAGGTCATGGATGTAAGCAGGGGATGAACCAGTGAACAAATTATGACAGACCGTTGCAAGCTTATATTCAATCCGTGCTTGGACTGGGAGCCAGTGAAGTTCTCGAAGAACGAGCCTTGCTGAGGAATTCTGTACCTTTTGGAGCTTATAAAGAATATACTGTGGACAGTTAGAAAGGAGTGAGTTGCAGTAGTCGAGTTTTGATAATACAAAAACACAGGCAAGGGTTTTTGCTGCTTCGGTGGTTAAGTATTAAATAGAACTAATACATCTTATCTCTGCATATACAGATTTACAAATATTTGAAACATGCTCCTCCAAGGACATATGGTCAGAGATGATGTAACCTAAGTTTCTAGCAGAAGGAGCAAATGGTATTTCGGAAATTCCAACTTTGATGAATGTGGAATATGGATCAAGGAGACGTTTCTTGTTAGTCGTGATCAGAAGGGCTTCAGTTTTGTCGTCATTCAGTTTTAGTTTATTACTTGTCATCCAACACTTTACATCATTGATACATGTCTGAATATTGTCAATAGTTGTTGTATCTGGTCAGTAGAGCATGAGTCAAAAAGCTGGGTGTCATCGGCAATTAAAGGATTGGGTTGAAACAGAGTGTGATGCTATAAGAGAGGCAAGAGGCTGAGTATAAAGAATGAAAAATACAGGTCCAAGAACCGAACCCTGGGGTACACCATGGTCAAAGTGAACTGACTTTGAACACAGGTTATTGACCAAGACTGACTGGGATCTTTGAGAAAGGTAGGACTCAAACCGCAAATGTGCAATTTTTGAAATAACATAGAAGGACTGGAGTCTATCCAGAAGAATAGTGGTCAATAGTATCGAAGGCATAAGACAGATCTAAAAGAGTAAGTAGCGACACATCTCCGTGGTCTAGGGCTATCAGAATGTCGTTTGTTACTTTCAGTAAAGCTGTTTCGGTGCTGTGGAAGGGACGATAGGTAGACTGAGTGGGGCATATGAGATTATTGGAATTTAAATAAAAGAGAAGCTATTGGAGAACGACTTTCTCAATGATTTTGGACAGAAAGGGTAAGTTTGAAACTGGTCTATATAGTTTTTAAGATTGTTTGGGTCGAGGCTACATTTTTTTTCAGAAGAGGTTTTACCATTGCAACTTTAATGAAAGATGGAAATGTTCCACTTCGTAGACTGTCATTTACAATGTGAGTAATAGTGGGAAGGAGTTCATCTAAACATTCTAAAGTAGAGGTGTCGGCAGAGGATCATGTCAGAACAGTCAGCATTTGAGAAGAACCCTCACCGGCGAATGTTTGCATTGCAGATGGCATAGATGGCTTGGCAGGAAATGAACTTGACAAAGAACCCACTAAGGTAGGACTTGATTAAGGTCTGGATAAAACTTCAACAAGATACGGCATGGAAATCGGTGCAAAAATATCGAGTTCATGGCCAGCTACAATACCACCATCAGGCTGTTGATATAACTGTCCAGGGACTGAAACTAAGAAATGTTCAACAGTTCACTAACCTCGATCCATCATCAGCAGGGACTCCATCCTCTCGAAGGTAGTAGAGAAAACACCACCACTGTCCAGATGAAACCTAGTGTGGAAGGACGTTGTTTCCATGAAACACACGATAAGGTATCTGCGTGCACTGTTATATCCCTAGTTCTTATTGTATGCGAAAAACGTACCCTCATATAGCGTAGTAAATAAAATTCAAGCCGTGGAAATGAGGCGTTATCGAAAGATAATAAACATCAGATACACTTACCATATCACCAATGAACAAGTGAGCCAACCAATCTAGCAGCATGTTGGGCCATATGAAGATCGGCTGATGACAAGAAAACTTCGTTAATTGGCATTGCCACGTAGCAAAATCCGGTGACCTTACTAAAGAAAATGTTGGAGGATGGAGACGGAGGGGAACACACACACACACACACACACACACACACACACACACACACTTTGATAAGCTGCAACCATTTGCAGAGACCCAGGCTTTGACACACAACTAACAGACCTGGACAGACAACATGATTGTCGCAGGATGGATGGGAAAACTGTTTGCAAAGATTCACTGAGGCTTTGACAAACAACCAACAGACACGGATAAATTTTGCGAACAGCTCTGAGCGGTGCCCCCATGACTCCTCATAGTTAAGGCAGAAAGTGCGTGCGCGCGTGTGAAATGTTATGTCGCCCTAAGAGGGTTGACTTCCAAAGTCATGTCAATCGTGCTGCCATTTCCGAACTCAGTACAGCAAATACTTCTCATTTGTATCGGGATAAATATTACAGCCTTTGCGCTATTGAAATGCAAAAAATAATAATAATAATAATAATATATATATATATATATATATAGAGAGAGAGAGAGAGAGAGAGAGAGGCACACTATGTAGTTTAAATGGATGATGTCAGTCTAAGAAAATGTGATGCAACTAGTGATGCGTCCAAAAAAAATGGATCCAAGTATCGAACAAAGTTGGAGACTGTCTTATCAAATTCATGCAGTCCTGACAGTTTTGTATGAAGACAAATACGTGCCATACTGGACAGTTTACTGCTGCCGGGATGGACTTTCAAACCGCGCAGAAAAAAACTGACGAAACTGAATGACTGAAAAATCATAGTACAGATGTAGACGTCCTTGTGAGCAAACTACCAAGCTTGTAAGGACAGACTGAAGTTGCAGAAGATCCACGATGTTTTCCAGTTTGTTAAAGTTTGTTTTGTCGGTAAAAGTAGTGGTGTTTCATGTTGCACAACTGTTGGCACGGGTCATGCGGTATGATCTTCAAATGAAGAGTGAATGAGATGTCATTTGGATAAGGAGGCTTTTCTTTGTTTTATTAAATTCCCAAAGCTGTATAGCTGTTGATATTTTGCCTGAAAATCTACCGGCGCTTATAATAAATAATAATAATAATAATAATGTACATTTATATAGCGCCCTTTCTCACTAAGAGCTCAGGGCGCTTTACTGACATGACAGAAAAATATTACAAGTAACATAAAACATTCATGGCCACTCTTTTTCAACAACAAAAAAACAACAACAACAAAAAAACCTGCCCCACTCACACTCTCCCTTTCCCACTCTACATACTCTACATAAAGTGAGCTGACATGGGTGGTGTTGGAGGAAAGGAAGCCGAGAGTACTTATAGATAGGTTTTAAAAAGATGAGTCATTAGTGATGAGCGAAAAGCAGAAATAGAATCAGGTGCACGGATATGATAAGGAAGGTTGTTCCAGATGTGAGGAGCAGCAAAGAAGAAAGAACGTTCACCATAGGTTCTTGTATTGACGCGAGGAAGTTTCAAAAGGTATAACCGTCAGAGGAAGAGCGGAGATTTCTTGTGGGAGTGTAAACACTGATAAGGTCAGAAAGATAAGTAGGTCCTGCAGAGTGGAAAGGAGAATAGCAGAGACATGCAGCTTTGTATTTAATTCTCGCTTCAATGGGGAGCCAATGTAGAGTGCGGAGGTGAGGAGAAATGTGATCAGTACGTGGGACTCTGAGAGTCAGACGGACAGCATTGTTTTGAAGTTTTTGAATTCGCTGAGAATAAAAGTTATGTGGACAGCCTATGAGAAGAGAATTACAGTAGTCAATTCGTGATAGCACAAAAGCAGAAATAAGAGTTTTAGTAGTTTCAACAGAAAGGTACTGACGGATAGAGCTGATGCGACGAAGTTCACAATTGACTATGCGTATCAGATTTACTACCTGAGCATGCATGCTGAAGTTTGAGTCAAGAATGACTCCAAGGTTCCTTGCTGATTTAGACAACTGAACTGTGGCATCACCAACCACAATAGAGGCAGAAAAAGAAGTAGATGTGGACATTCTTGCAGAGGAAATAACCATAGCTTCAGTTTTGTCATCATTCAACTTCAGTTTGTTGAATGTCATCCAGGATTTAACATTGAGAATACAATCCTGCATTGACAGAATCAGACTATGTACTTGATTTTGTTCTGCAGACTTTGGTAGTTGAGTATCATCAGCAAAAGAGTGGGGAAGAACAGAATGGCCAGAAATGACATCAGAAAGAGGAGCAGTGTACAGAACGAACAGAACGGGGCCCAGGACAGAGCCTTGTGGGGCACCATAGGAGACCAGGGCTGGATCAGACTTAAAGTTACCAACAGAGACAACCTGGAAGCGGTTGGATAGGTATGAAGAAAACCAACTCAGAATTGTTGAGTGAATCCCAAAAACATGTTCAAGTCTGGAAAGGATTATGCTGTGGTATATTGTGTCAAACGCAGCCGACAGATCGAGCAAAGTTAACACAGATAGTTTACCTTCATCAACAGACAGTAACAGGTCATTAACTAATTTCAACAAAGCAGTTTCAGTGCTATGGGCAGATCTATATGCTGACTGAAAAGAAGAGAACATGTTGTTTGATGCTAAATGGTCTGAAAGTTGGGAGAGAACAATTTTTTCAATAATTTTGGACACAAAAGTAAAGTTGGATACAGGGCGAAAACTTTTGAGGTCATTGTGATCCAGAGAGGCTTTCTTTAGCAGGGGCTTAACAAGTGCAGTTTTGTATACATCAGGGAAGACACCAGAAATTAAAGAATCATTTATGATTTTTGTAAGTGCAGGCAAAACAACATCCAAACACTCATACAGTAGTGGTGTGGGAAGGGGGTCCAGGTCACATGTTTTTTTAGCAGACTTTTTCAACACACTCAGTACATCTGTCTCTGAAACAGGTGTGAAAGCAACAAAAGGAACACCTTGAAATTCTTTTCCCAGGGGATGTGACACAACTGACTGTGAATCCAGTTCTTTCCTGAGGTTAACAATTTCTGAGCAGGAAAAATCTGAAAAGACACTGGGCAGTAATGAAAATGGATAGATAGAAGGAAGCAAAAAAGATTTTGTTCTGCCACAAAGCTTACTTGTAATGCAATATAGTTCTTTGATTTAGCTTCGGAGATCTTGGTGTTGAAAAACAGAGTCTTCGATTTGTGCACAAGAAAGGTAACAAAGTTCTTGACTTTCTGGTAGATTTGTTTGTAGACAGTTAAACCAGATACCTTCCACTGTGCTTCCGCATGTCGCCTCTCTCTCTTCGCTGCTAGCAGTTTCTCACCAAGAAGCCCAAACCATGGACACGACATCTTCGTGGACGACACCCTGAAACAGATGCAGGGGCGTGCTTGTCCGGTGCTGCCTGAAGGGCAGTGTTGTACTGGTCAGCTGAACAGTCCACAAAGCACCCAAGTCCTGATTTCAGGTCGTCACGAAAAGCTGCCCTGTCTATAGCACGAATGTTGCGCACGCTGCGATACACTGTCACAGAGGAGGGGATGTCTATGTCGAGAACACTTACTACACACAAATGGTCAGACTCTAATTCATGATTCAAATCAGACGATCGATGAACTCCATCACTGGGCCTCTCGGTCACCAAATCAAGAATATGACCATGCTTGTGGGTAGGTCCATGCACAGTCTGAGAAAGGTTGTACATATTTAGAAGTTCCAAGAATTTTACAGCACTGCGATCGGTGGAACTGTCAACATGAAAGTTAAAATCCCCTAAAAGACACATATTTCCATGAAGACAGTCAGAGTAGTTCAAGAGATTAGGAAACTGTTCAAAGAACATGGTCTCCGTTAACTTATTAACAGAGGTGGGCCAGGGGCGATACACACACACATGAAGTGCAGCACGCTATGCTGAGAAGTGAGGGACACTTGAAGCAATTCGAAGGATGAGTGTGTGAAGGAAAATGTGGAGGTGAGGGTAAGGTGGGGAGTGAGAGTGTCTCTGTAAATGACTGCAATACTGCCGCCACGACCAGAGGCACGACGGAGTGACTTGATGGCATAACCACTGGGGGCAAGATCAGCACATACTGCTTCGTCTCCACGGGGCTGTTGGCCAGTATCTGTCATTTAAACGTGAGATAAGTAGAAAGCGTTTTGCCCAAAGCAAGTTGTGCTGTCCATCCACAAAAGAACGTTTATTCAACATGACAACGCAAGTGCCCATAAAACCGAATAAATCACGTGCTGTAACAACAAAATTTACAAGAGCAGTCCTGGGCATCCAAGTTTCTCATCACTGCCGTGGCACCTACCCTACACTGAGTCCAACGGACATAGCCCCGTGCGACTTCTGGTTGTTTTCCCCCTTCTGAAGCAATTTCTGTATATCTGGCAAAAAATTTACACGAATCCTAGACTGACTTGGGAAAATTCAGTGAAATCATACATTCCTTCCACATCAGTCTCATCAGACGATCAAACATCATGTTACATGACAGCTGGGCAGGACTCATTGAGGACGCTAAAACCGGCTCTGTGACGGAGAGAGGGGTTGTTTCAAGTTGTCTTGACTTTCGTAGGCAACTCTGGTGAAACTGCTCAAGTTGTTGAATGTGACGGCGATACGTCGTCCATGTTTCACAGCAGTACAACAAGGTGGTAAGCACAACAGCTCTGTGGGTTTTCATCTTGGTGCTGAGCCTGATGCCTTTGTTGTTCTACAGCCTGTTGTTGAGTCTGCCAAAGGCGGAGCTGGCCTTGGCGATGCGCAGCGTCACTTCTGCATCAAGGGCTCCGTTGCTGCATAGGGTGCTGCCCAGGTAGCAAAACTTGTCGACTGACTTGATCTCTGTGTCACTGATCTTGATTGCAGGTGGGGAGCAGGCACTGGCGTTCTGTGAGCTAGCCGGTTGGTACATGGACTCGGTCTTGCTGAGGCTGATGGTGAGTCCAAAGCGCCTGCAGGAGGTTGAGAACCTTTCCATAATGAACTGCATGTCCTCATGGGTGTGTGCAGCAAGCGCGCAGTCATCAGCGAAGAGGAACTCTCTCATCAGTGCCTCAAACACCCTGAACCTGGTATGAAGTTGCCACAAGTTGAAAAGTTTGCCATCTGTGCGAAACTGAATGTAGGTGCCCCGGTCACAGTCTTGGAAGGCGTCAATCAGCATGGCAGAGAAGAGAATGGAGAACAGTGTGGGTGCCAGGACGCAGCCCTGCTTCACTCCATTTACCACAGGGAACGGATCCGATATGTCAGTATTTTCCTGTACTCCCGCCTGCATGCCATCGTGGAAAGACGCAATCAGCTGGATTAGGCTCTCTGGGCAGCCGAACTTTAGGAGGATCTTCCACAGACTATGGCGGTTCACCGTGTCAAAGGCCTTAGTCAGGTCTACAAAGACCATATGGAGCTCCTTGTTCTGCTCACGGCACTTCTTTTGCATCTGGCGTACAGCAAACACCATGTCACATGTTCCCCTGCCTGAGCAGAAGCCGCACTGTGCTTCAGGGATGACTGTGTAGGAGACATGGTCAACCAGTCTGTTCAGTATGATGCGGGCGAAGATCTTGCCGGCGATGCAGAGGAGAGAGATTCCACGGTGGTTATCGCAGGATGTTTTGACTCCCTTCCGTTTGTAAATGTGGTCCTGGGGGACCTCCCCTCTCTCCCAGATAGACTGGAACAGGACGGTCAGCTTGTCTGTCAGCACCTCGCCTCTATACTTGTAGATGTCAGCCTGGATTCCATCCGCTCCTGGTGCTTTTCCTGACATTGTCAGCTTCAGGGCCTTCTGGGTCTCGACCTTGGTGGAGGGGCAGCTAGCGAGTCATTGACTGGTAGCTGTGGAAGGGCTGCAATTACCTCGTCACATACGGACGAGTCCCTGTTGAGGAGGGTGTTGAAGTGCTCTGCCCATCGGGCAAGGATGTCTTTCTTGTCTGCCAGGAGGGTAGTCTGGTCCGAGGCTCGGACAGTGGTTGATCCTGTGACTCTCGGCCCATACACAGCTCGGAGACCATCATAGAAGGTCTTCATGTCATGAGCATCAGCAGCGGACTGAAGCTCTTCGGACTTTCTCTCCAACCAGGTGTTCTTCATCTCACGCAGCCTCTTCTGTACGAGTTGCCTGGTTTGCAAGAACTGGTTCTCCTTCCTCTGGCAGTCTCATGTGACTGACTGCTGCCGCGCTGATGCTGATCTGTGAGCAGTTCACTGCGGCAAACAACTGATTCTGAACAGAGCTCTTTGGAGTCAAAAGGAAACAAACATTTTCAATTTCATGTATTTTATACTTAAGTGGTAGAAGACGCAAATCCGCTTTATGAATGTTTTCCAGTTTCCTACCATTCATGATATATCATAAAGAATGAAATCGGTATTATACCGACTGCAAAAGTGAATTTACGAAGGCAGCACGGGATCATTTAGTTTGTAAGTACAATTTTGTTGATATTTTACGCAATGCACAACTTGGACCGGATATACTCCATGCTCCGCTTATTAACGTGTAGAATATAAATATCTAAATATGTGTTAACCTGGTTCGGTTTCAATGAACATTATTGGCGCTCTGTCCAGAATATAAGTTGGGAAAGTATACTCGGAGGGCAGATGATGGCAAAATTGAACATCATGTCTTGATGTGAAAAGAACGGTATGAAATACATATTTTTCTTTGGAAATGAAGCGGTATTTGCAAATGTGACTCACGAACCCTGGCGCAGTAGACGTCGATTTAGCGTGGGGTATAAATAATAATCATAATGATAACAATGGATCATAAATTTTATTAATGATTATGTAAAACTTTGTTGTAACATTGAATCCAAGTTACCTAAACTAACTTTCCCAACGCAGATGTTTGAATTACTGGATTTATAATAATGATAGTAATGAAGCTGTCATGCGATCCTTAGCCAGTGCAGTGCATTCAAACAAAGCCTGTGCAAAATTATGTATTTTATTAATGATTACCTGAAACCTTATGACATATGTAACATGGAACCCAAAATATCTAAACTAACTCCCCCACCCTGGATGATTTTATTTATCAGAAACACTGCAGGCACTCCATTTTCACATCAATTCTCCCCAGTGTTTAACTGTTTAAAGTACTACCGTTCATTTTATTATGAAATGGGAATTGTATTATTTATATCACTTGACAAGAGTTTTCCTCTTTATCTGAAGAACTGTGATCAAAACACCGGATTCTTTGTATCTTTCTGTTCGGTCAATCAACAAAACTGATTAGCGTTATCCTCACAGTGAACAAATATGTAGGATTGCAGAAAAACAAAATGTAATAAAAGTAAGACTTTGAGAAAAAAACAACAACAAACAAACAACAACAACAATGACAACAACAAACAACAACTAAAAATAAGGAATTTTATTATTTGTGTAAAGCAGAACCAAAGAATATGTGTTCCGTGTCCGAATGTGACACCTGACTTCATCTCAAGCACTACTAAACGTGAAATGCTTCAAACTTAATTAATTTTAAAAAATTCATTCACAGTCAATGTATACTTTGGTTTTTCAGAACTTGTGTGATGTAAAATGTGGCTGTTCTAATCAAATTTTGCAAAACAATAAGCGTGTAGGGACTGATATTTTTCGGATACAACAATGTTTTTCGTTCCACACTTCGTCTGTCTTGTGAACTGATAAACTACATCATTTTGTGATAAAACTTCACCAGACAGCAAAAGCCAAAATCAAGGTAATTTAAGGGGGTGATTTTCTACTTTGAACTTTGTTGTTTGGAACTTTTGATGCAACAAGTCTTTAACTGAAAACAGTCTTACTAAACTACATGCGTTGACTTGGTTCGAAATCTTACGCCAGTATCCGTATATTACCGTATCTCGCCATGTGTCAGAAACAGTGATTGTGTCTAAACTTAATCGGATGAGGGATAAATGTACAAACAAACCATAACAACGACGAAAAATTAACATACACAGTTTTTGTTTTTTGTTTGTTTGTTGTTGTTGTTTTTTTAATATAGCAACCACGGGGTGCGAATGAACATATCGGAGATTTCCGTGTGACATATGTACATCTCACACGCTGTCGGAAACAACACATTCTCTGAATCTATGCTCAAACACACACGATTGAAGGGTGTTTGTCAAACCGATTTATACTTTCCCACGATGAATCCGCATGATTTATGTGGAAACAGTTCTAATTTTGTTTACATGTATATTTTTATGGGGTCGTTTACATGCACAGAAGTAACACAGAAAAGCAGAACTGAAAATTAATATACGACGTCGACTGCATTTAAATAGTTGAATAGACTTTTTTTTTCAGAAAATGAGTGTAGGTGCTGCAGAAGATAGATGTGTTGACCACCTGTTGCAAGTAAAGAACGTGTAGTGTATTCATGAATGTGCTTGCCTTTGAATGAATAAAAATACGTCAAGAGGAACGGGTTGTTTACGTCTGTAACGCGGATTTTTTTTTTTTTTTTTTTTTGCGTAATATTTCAAACTTAATGTACCATTTTTACTGATAATCAATGTTTTATTATCGCAACGAATGAATATAGATCAGGTCTGTATGTACTGGATTTTAATCAGATTTGTACTTATTTGTTTCTGACCACTTCATGTTCAGACACATTGCCATGTCACAAAATGGCGCCGAAATTTTGGATGTTTTTAATAATGTTCAACACATTTAAGACAAGAACAAACTATATTCTCACAAAATTGTTGCAGACATTTCTCTAATGAATTGCAATCCTAATAACATGTGAAACATTTGAATAATCATTGTAAACACATGTTTATACTGAATCAGACTGAGAGACCCCCATTTCCAACAAAGTTCTGGAGACTGACCCATTTCATTTTCCAGGCAGATTTTGTCATATCTGATGCACTTCATTTTGCCACCTTCATACTCCAGCCAGATACATTTTCTTTCCCACGCTAAACTGACCTGTCTACTGCGCCAGGGTTCGTGAGTCACATTTGCAAATACCGCTTCATTTCCAAAGAAAAATATATATTTCTAACTTTCTTTTTACATCAAGACATGATGTTGGTCGATTTTGCCATCATCTGCCTTCCATGCTTTCTGAATTAATTGTCTGGACAGTGCTCCAACAATGTTCATTGAAACAAACCTGGTTAACAGGTATTGAGATATTCATATACTACACGTTAATAAGCAGAGCATGAAGTATTTCCAAGTTGTCCATTGCGTAAAATGTCAACATGATTGTTCTTACGAACTAAATGATCCCGTGCTGCGTTCGTAAATTCACCTTTGCAGTCAGTATAATACCGATTTCATTCTTTATGAAATGTCAGGACTGGTAAGAAACTGTAAAACATTCATAAAAGCAAATTTGCGTTTTCTACCAATTTAGTATATAATAGATGAAACTAAAAATGTTTGTTTCCTTTTGACCCCGAAGAGTTCTCTTATTTTCTGTACGGTATCTGTCATCAGCCGCAGTGACCTACAAACGGAGGTATAGGACAGCATCAGCGCGGCAGCAGTCAGCCACAAGTACTGTACCGCGCTAAACGCGTTCCTCTGGCGACCCCTTATACCGCGCTTGCGTAACTCTGGCTTGCTCTTGCCTTGCGGATTTTTGTAAGGCGCTCTCTCATGGCCAGAAGTGTGACAAATAATTATTAAAAACTAAAATCTAATCATGTTCCCGCCACCTACAGCGGTCAAGTTTATATCAGCGTGATCAGTATGATTTATTCTATTTTATCGTGAAAAGAATGGTTTTGTTGCAGACATTTTGACCATTTTCGTATCTGTCCTGGACTAAAATACCGGGAAGTATGATGCGGAAAAGATGCATGGCGTAATAACCCAGTTATTTACTGTTGCCTGTTCCCTGACAAATCACCACAAAGGGTTGGAGAACATAGTTATGAACTAGAACCGTTATGTTCAGGTACCAAATGATGATTTCTATCCCTTTTGGGAGATACAAGGTATTTGTTTTGCTTTTGCATGAGCAGTATATGACCAATGTCAGTACGCATGCGGGGCGGAAGTTTCCCGGATGTACGCATGCGCACAATGTTCATGTATTCATTTGCGCCAAGTTTCTGTAGCTGGACAACAAATGCATTTGCCCACAGAGACACTGTGGACAGGAAAATGCACAAAACATCAATGATGAGTAGGAAAAATGTTAATATCATTCAGGCTTAACATGAACGAAAAAGAAAACTTCGGCTGTTTGTTTTTTCTTCAAGACATTTAGGTAGAAACTGAGGGATGAGTTGGCACATACGCACTGCTGTTGATTTATCTGTGTTGCCAATGTCAATCTTTTTAGTTTCATTAGGCGATTAGTAGTACCTCAGATGCAAAGTTAGTGTGAAACGGCACAATGAATCCTGTAGAGTATGACCTCGATACCAGTGGGGGCATCATGGAGGTAAGTGTTTGGTTATATTGGTTTTTGTCGCCTGCTGAGGCGTAGCGCTCGGTTCGTTGTTGGCCTAGTCTCGTACTCTCGCCTGATAAAGAGGAAACGTCACAACATCCACTTGGAACTGAAAATCGCAGTGCGAGAACAGGAATTTTTGTAACATTCCAGCCCTAGTCTGTGGTGTTTCAGCAAATCCAGAAACTGGTTGCCCCGCCGAGCAGTGACGATTCGGCACGAAAGAGACGTAGAAACAGGACAGATCAACGCCGGCACGGCAAAACGGTCAACCATGATTGTTGCGATAGCTGCAAAGAAGGTGGCGACCTACTTTGTTGTGATCGCTGTCCTGCAGCATTTCATTTGCTGTGTCTGTAAGTATTACGTTTAGATTTGAAGGCAGGTTTTACCCCTTCCTGAAAGATAATCATGCTGTTAGCGGTAACAGTTATGGCACAGTTGCACAAGATGAGGCTTAACGAAAAATGCCATTGGTTGTGTGCAATCAAATGATTGGATTGCCAAAACACAGTTTGTGATGTCAGGTTCAAGACTTAATGTTGATGACAGGATTCCAGTGTTAAATGACCAGATGGTCTTCATTACATTGATTTTTTTACAAAGATTGTGAATTGTGTCCAGTTTATGAAAATGCTGAACTCGGATCATATGATCGACGCAGTCAGTATCACTATCAGTATCAGTAGCTCAAGGAGGCGTCACTGCGTTCAAATCCAAGTCACTCTGGGCTTCCCATTCCACTTTCAATTATTTGTATGAGGTTCATAGTTTTTTGAATCATGGCATGTTAGTTTCCAAGCCTCTGGTTAGATGATAGCCACTGGAGAGCATGTGTCACAGCTTCAACTTCCATCGTTAGGCTGGAGGTTGTGACTTTGTAGGCATCATTCTCTTCCCTAATTGTTCTTCCAAATTGTTTTGCAGTGAATCCCTAACTGGATTGGTCTTTGATGACTGGGCCATCTGTGTATATGATGATGTCCTCTTCTTTTTTTTTCTTCTTCTATGAGTAGCTTCACTTCTGCATCAGTTTTGCCCTCTGGCCATTCTGACATTGTCTTCCTAGATCGGGTGAAATGGCTGTGTTGAATAGATAATTGAGGTTTTTGAGGTTTTCCTCTCATTCTTTTGTTTCTTTCAGGTCTTGTTGTCGGCATACAAGCTGGATTGTGTCTTCTGCTTGCCCCATCCATGGTCTTCCTCTTCCTAGACAGCTGCCTTTTGGTTCCTTGGCTGCATCATGCAGTGGGTTTTGAGGGTTTTCTGAAGTAGGTCTTAACCTGTTCTGACTTGTTTCTGGCCTGCATTGAAGGAAGTTCAAGCAGGTATTGCATGGTCTCTGTAGGTGTGTCTTTTGTTCTTCCAAGGATCAGCCTCATAGCTCCATTTTGAACTCTTTCAAAATTTAAGAGGTTGCTTTGAGACGGTGTTGTTCGCCCAAGTCCAGTGAACAAATGGTACAGTGAAACATGTTGAAAAATTATACACTAGTCATAGTGAAATGTTTTATCAATATCAGCCATATATAACACCAAACAATCACTATAGGAATACATTGTTGTATCTCATGGACTACATCCAAACAGTTGCTACTTGTTTATGATTTTTTTTAAGGAACATGTTTTTTGTATCACTCATTCTCAACCACGTAGAGTTACACAGGAAAATAAATTAGTATCCATCTGAATTTCTCACATGTACAATAACAAAAGTAGCATATCTCTTACTGCCTTACAGCTTGAGAGTATACATGTTATTAAGTTTTGTTTGTTGTTGTTTTTTTGTTCCAAAAGAAACTCAAGAGGAACAAAAAACATAATGTATCTATAGGTAACCGCATTTAGCCAGCTAGCCTCGTCAGCTGTGTTTATGAATGAGACCTTTCCAGCAATCTCCTATATGACAGTATGTTAAGCAGTGGAGATGTCAAGATCATTATTTAGCCCCCACCCCCACCCCCCACCCCCAAAGAAAGAAAGAAAAATATCTTATCAGAGCTCATCATCATGTCTTGACTGGTGACATGAGATTTTCAGTAAACTTTCTTATATGACTGGCCATGGTGACAGGATGATCCTTTTGAAATTTAAAGCCATATCCCAAAGCCACAACATGCACCTAATAAAGAGTAATATAAGGCCTTGTGTAAGATCACCATCAAACTTGGCACAGTGATCATGGTTGTAACAAAAAACCTGTAGAGTCAAGTTTAGAGATTAGAGTTCAGGGTCATAAGATAGCATAATGAGAAAGATATAGATGAGTTTGGTCATCATCCATTTATTATCAAAGTATTCAGACTTGGTATTGTGGTTCGCTGGGTTAGAATATAAATGCCTTCAAGTTCAGAAGACGTCAAGACCACAGTAGTAGAATTAAAGATGTCAAGATTGTATGCTTTATGCTGTTAAAGTGTCCTTTTATTTCTATTCTGTACTTAATTGATATGTTAAGTGGAATATCAAAAATGAGTCTTGGACTGTGAAGGCTGTGCCATTTTTGTTATTTTTTTTAGTAGTATATATGCATGTGTTTAAGGACAAAGACAAAAAAGAAAGAAAAGAAAAAATTAAAGATTGTGATAGAACCATGTCACAAGTATTTAGGAACTTACGGTGTTTACAGGTATTGAACACAAACACTCCGACACTCAAACTCTCTCTCTCACGCGGTGGAGTGTCCTTGGCAAAGAGTCAAGTTTAACTGTCATCAATTCATAGAGAGCAAAATATTTTGGATACAGCATGGCAGTGTTCACTGCAGACCTGTCAGTTTTGAACACAACTTTTTGAAGCTGTGAAGTGGACAGTGGATGCTTTGCCAGACTACAACAATGCTTTGTCAGGCCACAGCAGCAGTAAAAACCAAGTGCACAAGGAATTTGAAGCTGTTATGAAAAACACACAATGCAGATGAACTGCCCCTTTGAAAAAACAAACATTAATTGCTTTAAGAGTGACTAAAAATAAGATCTGTACATTTTTGTATTATCTGTACTTGGAACAAAGACAAACATTTCTTCTTCTTCTGCGTTCACTTGTATGCACGCGAGTGGGCTTTTACGTGTATGACCGTTTTTACCCCGCCATGTAGGCAGTCATACTCCGTTTTCAGGGGTGTGCATGCTGGGTATGTTCTTGTTTCCATAACCCACCGAACGCTGACATGAATTACAGGATCTTTAACGTGCGTATTTGATCTTCTGCTTGCATATACACACGAAGGGGGTTCAGGCACTAGCAGGTCTGCACATATGTTGACGTGGGAGATCGTAAAAATCTCCACCCTTTACCCACCAGGCGCCGTCACCATGATTCGAACCCGGGACCCTCAGATTGACAGTCCAACGCTTTAACCACTCAGCTATTGCGCCCGTCAAAGACAAACATAAATTGCATTAAGAGTGATTGAATATGAAAATTTTTGCATTATCTGTACTTGGGACATTGTGACATTGTTTAAACAAAAATTACTTATAACTTTTCTTCTTTTAAGTTCGCCCTTATTAGAATTGTGTTGTTGTTTTTAACTAGTCTTTAACAGTAATGACTGTCCGGGATTGCAATACAGAATGCATTAACTTGAGAAAGGTTTGTTCTAGTCAGAAAAGGATAGTGGACAAGCACTGTGATCTGAATTGAATGTGTCAAAATAATGCTGGGTATGTCCTTTGTTTAGTGACCCTCCACTTCATGAAGCTGATCTGCCACCAGGGGAATGGATATGTCATCGATGTCGAGTTACTCCAGCTGAGGTTGGTTAGCATTTGTCCAAATTTATTTAACCCAAAACAAAATGATCAAGTATTATACATGCTGATGCGTTTTGAAAGATGCTAGGGTGGGGTGGGGTGTGTGTGTGTGTGTTTGCCTTATAAAATAGTTAATAGGTTTTGTATGTTTTTTTACCCTACCTGGCTACATAGCAAGAAAGATTAACAATATAAGTGACTTATTAGACTTTTGAGAATAGAAGTGGATGAGCAGTAAAAAAAAAAAAAAAAAAAAGAAAACAAAAGAAAACCACCATAAATGCTTCTATGTTATTTGTCAGAAGTATTTAGAATTTGAGTTTAGAACTAATAGAAGTAGAATAGTAGTTAAAAAGAAATCTACCATTCATGCTTTAGGACTGTGTCTGCTGCTTCGAGTGTCTGTCACTGCACCAAAAAAACAAATCCCCCCCCCCCCACCCCCACCCCCAAAAAGCATAGTGAATTGATTTTTAAGGTAAAGAAATTCTTCTTGTGATATGTATGAAATGTGTTTTTTAAGGCATTTTCATTGAAGTAATGCCACCTGCTTCATTTATAAATGTGTTTTCTTGTGATGATTGGTTTGTTTACCGCCTGAGGACTGCTGAAGAAACTTGAATTTAGAATATGTTATTGTGTTAGATTTCTTGGATAGATCTTTAAAATCAGATGATGGTAAACTCCATAAATGACTTCAGACATATCAGTAAAATCTTTTTTTCTGTTCATGAGCTACAATACCCACACTTTTTATTTTCATCAGCGAGTGGGTTTTTACTTATATGGCCATGATTAACCCTGCCATACTGAGTATGACTTTGGTTACTGGGTCTTCCTCATGCATATTTGTTTCGTTTTTTTGCATGTGCGTACACATGAAGGGGATTAAGGCACTAGCAGATCTGCACATAAAGCTGACCTGGAAGATCAGAAAATATCTATACCTTTTTCCACCAAGCCCAGATGCTGGGATCAAACTTGGGAATCCAAATCCAACCCTTAACTGTTTGTTGCCTCCATCGTCAGCAAATTATATCTGTTGTATGCAAAACAGCATTTTAATCACACATACTTAACCGTGACCCAACTAGTGCAGACTCCGGCAGGGGTCTGACATTCCTGTCCTGTGCAAACTACTATCCGCCTATGCGGAGAAAATGAGAGAACTACGGCCGATAACCTCCCGGAAGTAGGTAACGTCCCCTTTGTCCCCCTGGTTATCGCCCTCTTTTTCCGGCAGCCATCTCGACACCTGTACCTGTGCAGCCAGCAGCTACCCTCCACTTCAGCAGGACACACTCAGAGCACCCAGGACAGCCACAATCATTCCGCATGGAATCACCTGCGTCAATCAGGGACTCCATCAGACAAGGCGACTGGGCAGTCTCCATAGACCTCACAGACGCTTACTTCCATGTCCTTGTTCACCCCAGGGACCGCAAGTGGCTCCGCTTCTCATGGGAAGGCAAGTCCTTCCAGTTCAGAGCCCTTCCATTCGGCCTGGCTCCAGCCCCGTGGGTCTTCACCAGAGTGGTCAGGGAACTATGTTTGGCCCTCAGGAGCAAGGGCATACGCCTGAGGGTCTACCTAGACGACTGGTTGATCCTCGCAGAGAGCAAGGCCCTCTGCCAGCATCACCTCAACCTCGTCAGGACCCAGTGCCAAGCACTGGGCTTTCTGATGAACACAGACAAATCGGAACTGGAGCCCTCTCAACAGTTCGAATTCCTGGGTATGGCGATCGATTCGGTATCAATGACCATACGTCCGGCCATGCCTCGCCTCCACAGGCTACACAGCCTCCTTTCTCATCTATCACAGGCAGCCTCGGCGTCAGCCAGGGAGCTTGCCTCTCTACTGGGCTTCATGGAGTCTCTTGCTGCACTGGTCCCCTTGGGCAGACTACACAAACGCCCATTTCAGCGCCACTTCCAGAACAGGTGGTCCCAGTCTTCTCAGACGTGGGACACCCAGATTCCTCTAGGCACATGGTTCTCACAGTCGACCCAGCGCTGGATGGACATGCAATGGCTCAACGCCGGGGTTCCCATCTCGAACCCAACTCCAGATGCAGAACTATACACAGATGCCTCCAACACGGGCTGGGGTGCCCACATGGAGAACCACACAGCGTCGGGGACTTGGTCCCCACAGCAGCAATCATGGCACATCAACAAACTGGAACTGGAGGCGGTCTCCCTTGCCCTCCAGCACTTCCTCCCCCACGTTTCGCGCAGGTCGATCTTGCTATGCACAGACAACACGACGGTAGCATGTTATCTGAACAAACAGGGGGGAGCTCACTCTCACCAGCTGTCCCTGCATGCGGAGACAGTCCTCCTCTGGTGTCAGGAGCACAACATCCACCTGACAGCACGACATGTCCCAGGCAAGCTCAACATTCTAGCAGATTACCTCAGCAGATCCCACACAGTGCTTCAGACGGAGTGGACCCTGTCACACTCAACACTTCAGCCGATCTGGGACCATTGGCACAAACCACATGTGGATCTCTTCGCCACAAGGTTCAACTTCCGCATCCCCACATACGTCTCCCCAGTCCCAGACCCGCAGGCCTGGGCCGTGGACGCCCTGTCGATCAGCTGGTCCAACCTTTCGGGGTACGCCTTCCCCCCACTGCCAATCATGGGAAAAGTCCTCAGAAAGGCAAGGCTGGAGAGTGCCGTCCTGATTCTCATCGCACCCCACTGGCCAGCACAGCCGTGGTTTCCCGACCTTCTCCACCTCACTCACGTCCCCCCACTCCGCCTTCACATCGGCAGACACTCCCTAGTTCAGCCCCGCTCAGGCATTCCCCACGGAAACCCAGAGGTTCTCAACCTACACGCCTGGCTACTGTGCGGGAATCTCTGTCAGCACTAGGCGCCTCTGATGACACAGCCGACCTCGTATGCAGGTCACATCGCAAAGGCACTCAAGGCGTTTACTCTGCACACTGGAATCGCTGGCTCTCCTGGTGCTCTACCCACTCAGTCAATCCCACACACCCATCCAACATGGACCTCGCCAACTTTCTCGCTTTCCTCTCCTCCTCCAAAGGCCTCTCCGCCTCTGCAGTACGCGTCCATCGCGCTGCAATCAGCTCCACTCTTCGGCAACTAGGCGGACCCTCTTTCTCAGATGACCCCCTGCTTAGGGCATTAGTCCGAGGGGCTTCCCTCAGCCACACACGTACATCCCCTCGGTCCCCTTCTTGGGACCTGTTTCTGGTACTACAATACCTCCGCAAGGCACCCTTCGAACCCCTTGCTATAGCTCCCTTCAAGCTACTCTCAATGAAGACACTCTTTCTCGTCTCACTCGCCTCAGGCAGACGTTGTAGTGAGGTCCATGCCCTCAGTGGCGTCACACAGGATATAGCCTTTGAGCCGGACGGATCTATCTCACTTAGGTTCCTCCCTGAATTTCTTGCCAAAAATCAGACTCCCGATACACCCTCTCCCATTCTTTTCATCAAACCGCTCTCTTCCATTCTAGCCCATGATGACGAGGATAGATTCCTCTGCCCGGTCAGGGCCCTGCGCATATACCTCAAAAGGTCGCGTCCTTTCCGAGCGTCCAAGCGACGCCTCTTCATTAGCTGGAACCTAGACCATCCACGTGACATTAGCAAAACGTCGCTGTCTCGATGGATAGTCAATGCGATCAAAGGTGCATATGCAGACGTAGGTTTGAGACTCGATGCCTCCTCAGCCAGAGCGCATGAAGTCAGAGCGTGGTCCTCCTCTCTTGCCCTGGCGCACTCAATACGGCTACAAGACATCTTAGATGCCGCCTACTGGAAAAATCCTGCCACCTTCATCGACTTCTACCTGAGAGACGTCGCACGCCTGCGGGATGATGGCTCAAGAGGCATCGCTTCTGTGGTAGTTGCACAGCAGGCTATCGCAGCACATAGACAGTAGAACAGGCTAGCCCGCCACCTTGTCGCGCTATTCTGCACTAGTTGGGTCACGGTTAAGTATGTGTGATTAAAAGGAAATTTTCTATCTAAAATTACGTTTGAATAACATACTTACCGTGACCCAAATTTAAGACCCTCCCGGCCTCCCCGCTTCCTGTTCTCCCTGCTCGCTGCGCTGCTGATGGCATATTGCCGTCAAAAGAGGGCGATAACCAGGGGGACAAAGGGGACGTTACCTACTTCCGGGAGGTTATCGGCCGTAGTTCTCTCATTTTCTCCGCATAGGCGGATAGTAGTTTGCACAGGACAGGAATGTCAGACCCCTGCCGGAGTCTGCACTAGTTGGGTCACGGTAAGTATGTTATTCAAACGTAATTTTAGATAGAAAATTTCCTTTTTCTACACTTGTCAGTTGAAATTACATTTGACCTTGTATTTAAATGTGAGGTCCTCAAGTCAGGCATGGATAAAGTTCTGTCATAACTTCAAAATGATGCAGCAAAAGCAGGGGTTATTGACCTTGACGTCTTAGGTTGGTGTCCACGTTTGTATGCCATCAGTTCTTGTATATTCTTAATGTTATACTTCTGTTGGCATTGTTTTGTCAGTTTTTATTGAATTTGTTGTACTTATTCAGCATTTTTGGACAGCAACTGTATGAGATTTTACTTGCATGACCATTTTGACTCTCATGTAGTCATCCATATTCCCATTTTGGGGTGTGCTCATACAGGGTATGTTCATGTTCCATTTCCCACTGAATGCTGACATAATCACCTGCATGTATATATGTACATATAATTTATATTATATTTACATTTACATATTTACATCTCCAGACCTCATTGTTTATTAATTACATGTGAAGGATTTGTTTTTGTTTTTTGCATAAGCAAGTCTGTGCATTTATTGTTCGGAGAGATTTAAAATACCAACTTCAGTCCTTAACCCGGCGCCTCACCCAGGAATTTAAACCCAGGACCCTCTTAGTTGGAAAGTCTAACACTTTACTGAGCTACGCCTGTTTATGAATTTGTACCAAACCTAACCTTGCAGGGGAAAGATGATGATGCAGAAAGCACCTCCAGCGGTAGTTCCAAGCGTTTGAAGCGGTCTGCTGGACCAGATGTTACCCCAGGTGCTGAACCGTCTGTCTCGACAGCAGTGATGCCAGTGGAGAAAGATGTGGATGATGCAGGGCCGGAGGGTGAAGGTGTGAACCCCTTGAGCATCCTCATCAAAGCTGCCCGCTTGATGAACCCTGTTCAGTTTGAACTGAGCAAAGACATTGCGTGCACCACTCCCTTGCCAGGTTGGTGGCTTGTTTAGGTCAAAGTGTAGTGAATGGATTTCATTGATGATATAAATAGCTGTGAAAGATAAGCACTTAACCCTTTTTCACATATATTTCACAGAGAAACTTACCCCGTGAATGAATGCAAGGGGGTTAAGGCATATGTTGAAGCCAACTGACAAAGCAATAATAATCATATTGAAATTGCCACTTTTTCAGCTCCATATGTTTTCAGTAGAAGTAATAGCATATTTAGGTGGTCACTGTTTCTGTTACCAGCATTATGCATCTAAGTATTCTGGTTTAAAATGCCATAGCCATGCACACATAGCATCCATTTCCAGTTCCTGTGTGGAAATTCCATATTTCCTGTTCGTGAATGTAAGATGAATTTATACCTCATGTGGGGAAAAAAAAGATGGATAATATGTTACTTTTATGGTTGCTAAACTTATGTTTACTGGTGGATAACTGAAATCAGGTAGAATGAATATAAATCAGGCAAACTAAACTATCTAGAAGTATTTTGAAGATGATCACAATTATATCACATTTGTCACAGTCATGCCTGCTGAAAATGAAAGCATGTTTGTAACAACACAGCAGTTTGAGGCATAAATGACAAACTGAGACATGTAATTGATATTGCAATTATTTTGATTTAAGGAATTTTCATGGGTGAAATTCTCTGTTCCTAAGCACATGACAAAGCTGACATTTTTTTCAATAACTTTATTTGCAGGCACTGACTAACAAGTGCATAAGCGATGAACTAAACTTCCAATTTCAGGGTCAAGTAAACATTTGTACGGGCGGAGGTACAGGCCGCCAAAGAAACAGGCTCATGAGCTGGATAATGGGATGGTGCCTTTGCCAGCTAAACTCTGCTTCACATGCTCTAAGTATGTTAACTGGCTTTTCAGGAATATTCAGGTTCTGACAGTGAAATTTTATTTTATTTTATTGTGTTGCTCATTTGTGATAATTGAATATTTTGAAATTAATTATTTTGAAATTCAGTTTAATTACACAGGCTGTGGCAACAATCAGCTGTTGATTAATATCTGCACATTTTAGATCAGGCTGAGGCAAGTCAGCTGATCATTATCCGTGCACTTTTTTTTTTTTTTTTTTTTTTTTTTTTTTTTTTTTTTTAAATCCACAACTGTTGTTCTTGAATTCCTGGTGTCATACACTCAAATTTAGACTTAATTCTACATGTATTGACAAATATTAAAACTATGAAGCTAAGTTCACACAAGACAAATCTTTAGAAATGGTGACTGTTGCTGGAAAACAGATACAAGATATTATCGGCTCTGGAGTAGAAAATAGTTGTTTTTTTGTTTTTATTTCCATCAGATGCAAAAATGAACATTGTTTAGCTTTTCACTCCCACATCGAAGAAGTGATAATGACCAAACCACCAGTTTTTGTTTTTTGGTAAATTTTTGTAGAAATCACACCTGTCATGGAGGTTTCTGCATTGATGAAGTGATAATGACCAAACCACCAAATCTTCTCTTTATCTTTTGTACAGTTATTTTTTTGGTAATTTTTTGTAGAAATCGCACCAGTCATGGAGGCTTTGCCTCTCGTGTCACACATGTATTGATTATTTTATACAAGCACAGATCAGTTTAGAAAAATTAGTTTTTACTTTTTTCTCCATTTTTGACAAAAATAAAGCATGTGCAGTAATAGTTGGCAGCAGATGAGCACACCAGTGATTGACCGGTGTTTGTGGTGACTGTCAGGAGTTGCCGCATTGGTCCATTGATCCAGTGTGACTACTGCCCTCTGTTGTTTCACATGGACTGCCTTACCCCCCCTCTCACGTCCCTGCCCTCAGGCCGATGGATGTGTCCAAACCATGTGGAACATTTCTTGGTAAAGCTTTGAAAGATTTGTGTTGTCGAAAAATGAAATGATTTAATTTGTTTTGTTGATTGATATTTCTATTGAAACTAGTTGCTGTGTTGTCTTTTTATGTATTTTGCTGTTCTGTTGAATGAAGGTTGAGTATTCAGATGCAGTTAAACTAAATTGAATATTCAAATACATTGGAAGTCTTTGTATGTTTGTGTGTGTGTGTGGTGTATTCTTTATATCTTCTTGATGTGTGATGTTATTTGCTATCTTTTTCTATGGTTAGCAGATCCTACATCTCTCTTTGCCTTTACTTATTTAAATTGGATAGAAAAAAGCTCTGGAGTTTTTGACATCTTTGGGGAAAATTGTGATATATTCTTGAGAAATGTTTATTGCATAACTTTTGTCTTTCCAGGATGAATATATGGTTCGTTCAAACAGTCTGACGGAACGAATCAAATTGTGGGACAGGTTCACAGGCATTGTTGACCAAGATACTGTCAAACTTGACTTCCTCAAACATGTGCATAGATTGAATCCACCGTTCCGTGTTCGGCGACCATTACCCCCTCGTAAGACTGTCCAAGTAAGTTATGTTGTCTGCTTAATGTGTGTAGAAAAACATTGTGGGTACTCAGCTCATATCAGATATTTATCTTACACATATGCTAAATCTTTTGAAGAAAAAAAATTACGCATGTGGATTTCATGGTGTTATATTTAAGACATACAGTGAAGTATGTTGACAGGAATAGTAAACAGATTTTTGAATCCTTAATTTGTGAAATGTTTGGAGGTTAGATACTTGGATCTGTAACAGTTTTTCAGCCATTTATTGTTAAAATTATATTAAAAATGCTTTTTCACAATAGTGGTAATACCTTGGTGGAGATGTATGTTCATGATGTTAAGTTGTTTACTTAATTTTGCTGTTGTGAATGTGGCGTGTTATGTGTGTTTTGTTGTTGTTTTTTTAAACAAAAACAGCTGGTTTACAGGTGCCGGATGCAGTCAAGGCCATGTACAGAAGCCCAGCAGCCAAGCTTCCCTTGGCTCCACGTTCTGCATTTACAACAGTGGAGCCAACAACAGATACAAAACATGCTATTGAAGTCTCACCAGAAGAACAAGAAGAGGTAAGTTTGGTCCTGATATTCTGTCCAAGGTTTATCTTCCCTGTATTGATAGACTGAGAGGCAGAAGAAAGTACCCAGTTAAAATATTAGTTAATGGAGTCTCCCGTTGGACTGACGGATGAGTAGGCAGGCAGGCTTATCTGTCGGTGTGTGTCATATGGGAGAAGAGGCTGATTCTGGATGCGCAGCACTTCCCACAGGTGTTGCACGGGAAAACATCTCCAGAAGTTGAGCACTGCTTCCTTCGCTCACGCTTCTCCTTAATGGCCAGCGTTCGATTGTTTTCAAACGTCTTTATACCACTAGAGCACACCATCCTCCAGCAAGAGTGGTCAAGGGCATCAGTTTTCCAGGAAGCGATGTCTATGTCACAGGCTTTAAGGTTTGTCTTCAAGGTGTCCTTGAAGCCCTTGCAGGGTCTTCCAAGTTCTCTCTCAACAGTACCTCAAACACCCTGGAGCTGGTGTGGAGTCGCCGCAAGTTGAAAAGTTTACCATCTGTGCGAAACTGAATGTAGATGCCCCGGTCACAGTCTTGGAAGGCGTCAATCAGCATGGCAGAGAAGAGAATGGAGAACAGTGTGGGTGCCAGGACGCAGCCCTGCTTCACTCCATTTACCACAGTGAACGGATCCAACATGTCAGTATTTTCCTGTACTCTCGCCTGCATGCCATCATGGAATGATGCAATCAGCTGGATTAGGCTCTCTGGGCAGCTGAACTTTAGGAGGATCTTCCACAGACCATGGTGGTTCACCGTGTCAAAGGCGTTAGTCAGGTCTACAAGACCCTGTGGAGCTCCTTTTTCTGCTCACGGCACTTCTCTTGCATCTGGCGTACAGCAAACACCATGTCACATGTCACATATTCCCCTACCTGAGCGGAAGCCGCACTGTGCTTCAGGGAGGACTGTGTTGGAGACATGGTCAACCAGCCTGTTCAGTATGATGCAGGCGAAGATCTTGCCAGCGATGCAGAGGAGAGTGATTACACAGTGGTTATTGCAGGATGTTTTGTCTCCCGTTTGTAGATGTGGACAATTGAAGCATCCTTGAAATCCTGGGGGACCTCCCCTCTCTCCCAGATAGACTGGAACAGGGCGGTCAGCTTCAACTGTCAGCACCTCGCCTCTATACTTGTAGATGTCAGCCTGGATTTTATCCACTCCTGGTGCTTTTCCTGATGTCAGCTTCAGGGCCTTCCAGGTTTCAGCCAAGGTGGGATGGGCAGCTTGTGAGTCATTGACTGGTAGCTGTGGGAGGGCTGCAATTACCTCGTCAGATACGGACGAGTCCCTGTTGAGGAGGGTGTTGAAGTGCTTTGCCCAGCGGGCAAGGATGTCTTTCTTGTCTGTCAGGAGGGTGGTCTGGTCCAAGGCTCGGACAGGGGTTGATCCTGTGATTCTCAGCCCATGCACAGCTTGGAGACCATCGTGGAAGGTCTTCATGTCATGAGCATCAGCAGCGGACTGAAGCTCTTCAGACTTTCTCTCCCACTAGGTGTTCTTCATCTCACGCAGCCTCTTCTGTACAAGTTGCCTGGTTTGCAAGAACCAGTCCTTCTTCCTCTGCCAGTCTTTATAGGAAATGTGATCTTGATGCCGTATGTGCAGTGTGTCCAGGAGCTTGGAGATTCCAGAGTCGTTCTCGTCAAACCAGTCTTTGTGGCTTCTCTGTATAAAGCCGAGTGTGTCAGCTGCTGCTGTGTACACAGCATCTCTAAAGGTACTCCATACCTCTTCTACATCGGTCGAAGCAGGAATTTCTTGGAGAGCTGCTTGGATTTGCTGCTGCAGTACGTCCTTGGTGATAGGGAGGCGGTGGATGTTCAGCTTTCAAGGGGGTTTCTGCCGGGTTGGTTGGAGCTGGTGTGCAGGTCTGATGTTCATCTTGCTGGACACCAGGTGATGGTCCAACTAACAGACTGCTCCTCTCATGCAGCATGTAATGGAAACATCACCTCTGTCCCTCTGCCGGAAATCACATAGTCCAGTATGTGCCATTACTTGGAGCGGGGGTGCATCCATGTGTTCTTGTATTTGTCCGCTTGTTGGAAGAGGGTGTTGGTGATGGTCAGTCCATGCTGCATGCAGAGCGAGAGCAAAAGCAGTCCATTGGAGTTGCGCTTGCCAGTGCCGTGCTATCCTAGGACTTTTGGCCACGAGGAGAAGTCCACGCCGATGCGGGCATTGAAATCCCCAAGGATGATTAGCCTGTCCTTTCTGTCTACCGCTGAAATGGTGTGGCTGAGCTCCTCGTAGAAAGCTTCTTTGATGTCATCAGGGTTGGTCATCGTCTGGGCATAGCAGCTGATGACTGTGGAGAAGCGATGCTCGGACAGCTTCAGATGCACGGTCATCAGCCTATTGTTTATCCCACGTGGAAGGCTGTCGAGCTGTCGTGCAAGTTTGGTTTGTATGGCAAAGCCCACGCCTGAGGTTCTTGGGGTGCCATCTGGCTTCCCAATGCAGTAGAAGGTGTAACCCCCTCCAACTTCCTCCAGCTGTGTTTCACTGACAAACCTGGTTTCGCTCAGGGCTGCTATGTCCACCTAGTAGCGATCAAGCATTCTATAAATGAGCACTGTGTGCCTTTCTGATCTGTCGTCTGTGTCTAAAAGGGTGCGAACATTCCAGGCACCCAGAGTCAGTGCATGACTCCTGGTTCTTTTCTTCTGTTGTTTTCGACCGCTAGTGTTGGATGTCCAAGTAGGGGCGGTTTCCTACTAGGTACTAGGCGTGGCAAGCTTTGTTTAGGGATCCTTTTATATCCCCTTCCCCATGTGGGGAGAGCAGTGCTGTCCCTAAAAAGGGCTGCTCTGACACAGTGGGAGGATACAGGCGCCGCATCTGTCCAAGTCTACGGCAGATGACCATCACCCCACAGCTGCCTGCGTGCAGAGTCGTGACTAGGAACTGCCAGCAGCATCCTCTGCCTGTCCCCGTTACCACTTCTCCATCGCCACAGGGCTTGGGAAAGCTGGGTGTTGAAGGGCTAGCTCGTCGTTCTGACATTAACCTGGTTGCCTGACCAGCACAGGTGACTTTTTTTTTTTTTTGAAGTGAAGTGAAGAGGAGTTGTGCAATCCCTTCCCCACTTTCTCGCCTACTGACGCTCACAGTCCCACAGGTGCAGATACTGCCACGTGTGGGACGGCCTCGGCAGGTGCAGGTTTTTTCTTCGGAATTCCGTCTCCTAGGAAGACTTCCAGCCAAGGATAAGAGCTCCCCCTGCCCTTTGGTCATCCTCTTCCGCCTTCACAGCCGCTGGGAAAGGTTTCCTCCTCCGCCTGATCCGTCGTTGGGAGACTTCACATGTGGCAGGTAGTACTGGGTTACATGGTACCAGTAGCAAGGACTGTGCCCCTGACCTGACCACCTAATATTAGTTAAAGTTATGTTAAAAACCAAGTTGCATTGTTTGGCAGAGTATTTACTGCTCTTTGATTTGACTCCGGTTTTTGATAGTGACCAGCTTGTCAGTCATGTGCTGCATGGTGACTGCGGTGATGTCTGGAAGTGGGTGACTGCGGTGATGTCTGCAAGTGCATATGCAGTCTGTAACTCACTCGGTATTCAACACCTGATGTGACTTGTGAGTTTAACCAGGAGAGTGCCTATAAGACGTCAGCTGATGTCCTACAAAAAGTATTGCCATAGTGGCTATAAGATGTCCACTGACGTCCTGCATATGTTCTGATTTTTCCTTCATTGGAGTTTGGTTCAATTCACGTGAACAGACTGAACAGTTAGTTTGATGTGTCCGGATTATAAAAATACTATTTTAATTAAATCTACTTAAATGAACATTAATCAGGTAGAAGACCTCTTTCCACTGGATAATAATTTGCTGACTGACCACGTAATACACGTGTGAAAAGGGGGTTGCATCATGTGCAAAAAAAATGCGTTGAAAACTGTGTCCAGTAAAGCAAATAGTCACTGTCAGCAGATATACACAATTCTGAAAGCTCTGCTTGTGATTATGGACAGCTTTCGCGATGGAGGATCTCTCTTGTCTGACGATTGTTTTGAAAATGAAAGTGATTGACAATGACAGTGACAAAACTGACAGCCTCATTTGATGGTAATTCAGTCCATCTATCCAATCAGACAGCGTATTTGAACAAGTGGCTATGACTGATGGAATACGAGCAGGGAGTGTTGGAAGAAGGGGAGGAGAGGGAGAGGAGTGATGTAAGATGATAGGTCGAATGTCAGCCAAAGTTCATGAAGGGGGCGTGGCTTTTAGGGAATGAGTGTGCTCACATTTCAATGCAGTCTGGGATCGACAACCGCCAATGCTCCACGATTTTCATGAAACGCAGGGTGGATCCTGCACTGGACGTGAAACACTTGCTTTTTGTTTTTCACGCTGAAACAGATGGTTGACTTGTTGTAGAGGTGGCAAGCTGGATGCACAGAAGACACTTTCATCAGCCCACATGCAACTTTAAAGGAGTGAATGTCATCAAAGAACTTCGCCCTCTCACTCCCGAACGCACTTAGCTGTCAAAAAGTCTGCCAGCTCAGTTTCTGAGACCATGATTGACCTTTTACGTTGACTTTACCCACCTTTGTCATTGTTGGGACAGTGATTTACTTACATGTCTGCACGAGCTGTGATTTGTTTTTTTTATAAACTTATAGCCTGTTTAAATTTCTTCTGCAGGTATGATCTGACAATAGGCATGCTCTTTCTAGCTGTATTTTGTTTCTTTTCTTTATGGATGTTATTATGTAGAGGTGGAAATGGACTTTGTTGCACAAAAAACATTATCATTATCTTGACTTTACATGCCTACAATCAAACTAATTGGGTAAAAGAGCCCAGAAGCAGAATCTACACTCATTTTTCTTCACAAAAACGTTTACTTTCTTTCTGTATCATCCATAGCTTTTGTGCTGGAATTATTTGTGATTTATTACCCCCGAATCCTCAGAATTCCCTGGCAAGGGGAGAGCACTTTTTTTTCTTTCTTTTTTTTTTTTTTAATACAAAATTATCTGGCACTTACTGGTTAACAAGACGCCATGACAGAAAAAAACGCTAATTTAATAATTTAATATTTGGTCATGTGTTTGATTACTCAGAAGAATGCTGCGACTCAACAGACAACAGCAGCAGAGCAGAGCACTTTTACGGGAGTGTGTTTTTTCAAGAGAAGTCGCCAGGAGCCTTCATTGTACACACAGGATTATTTGAAGGCTTTGTGGACATCACCAACAAACTCCATTGCAGACAAGCAGCAGTCAGGTTAACCAATGGTCCCAACCCCACCTGATAACTTTTCGATTTCTTGACAACACCTGCAGAATTGGCTCCAGTCTGCTTCACAGACGGCATCAGTCATGCTTGGCCCTCACCGAACAGTATCATGAACAGTGCAACGAGATCTACAGGCATCTGTCATTTTGGACATTGTCTTACACAACAGCTCTGTGGCGACTGTTATGCGCCCAGCAGCACTATGTTGGACAAGATGCGAGTGAAATCATGTCATCTTCTCTGAAGAGATCAGATTTAACGTTTTCTATGCTTATGGGCGACCCAGAGTTTTGTCTACCACACAACAGATGTTTGACTGCTTTGTCCTCAAACAGAACTGGGAAGATGACAACACTGTCAACATTATTGGAAGCTAGTGGTGCCGAAACCAGGACATCCCTTGTCATCATCCAGGATGATTTTGACAGGTCAGCGATATGGAGATGATACACTGCAACCTGTGCTTGTCCTGTTTCTTGAAGTAAAATCCACAGTTCACGGTGCTCCAGCAGGATAATGCTAGCTCCTGCATGCTTCATGTGTTGCTATGGATTTCCTTGACTGGAGCAACACTGTTGTCTTGCCTTGGCCCTCCTCATCACCTGACATGGCCCTGTTTGAGCATGCTGGTGATGAACATGGTTGTACAGTCACAGAGGACCCCATTCTAGGATGTCCACAATGTGGAGCAGTGTGTGGTCCAGGAGTGGACAGCCATTCCTCAGCCAGACAATTCTGTTAGAGGCTTGTACAGTCCATGAGGAAGCGTATCAGTGCTGCAGATGGCCACGCCAGGTACTGAACCCCACTGCCACTTGAAGAAGACTTGTGAATTTAGGTTTTGAATCCATTTTCTTGTCAGTCTTTTATGTATTTTGAAAATGGATCATGCCATGTGTTCCTGAACCAGTTTATACAAAAAAAAAGATTGTAATGCTGTTTGATTACGATTTACAAATTTTGAGTTATTTTGTGATGAATGGAGTGGATACTTTCTTTTGCCTCAGTATGAATATCCCTTACAGTTACATTGAAGTTGTAATTGAAGCCTATTAGTTTTCTTTTCAGGTCTTACATGCATGTGTACATGTGTCCATTGGCACATGAGTTCCCATTGTTTTCCTCCCATATGTTCACATTCTGCTATCAAGTTATTAGAATACATAGCTGTCTTTGGAAAAAGCACTTTCAAAGTGTGGAATTTTATTCTGCAGTATCTGTGTGAACTTTGTGGTTATTCCTTTCCAGTCTGGTTTATAAATTTGAAGATGAAATGAACTTCCTTGTTAACCCTCTTACCCCCAGGACGCTCAGCACCAATCACCCCTGAAATCCCATGTGAAGGCGAATAAACATTGATTGAAAATACATTTACCTTCTTTTGTTGCACATGTTTATTTTTCCTGCATTCTACACATAAATAAAGTTGCAAAAGAATTTTTGTTTCCAGGCTCATGTTGCTTTGTATTTACACACAAAAAATAGATGTGTCAAATTTGATGGTCAACTTTGAAAAAAATTCTTTTATTTACAGTATGATTTTCTTTGAAATAAGTTTATCTGGTCTGCAGTAACTTCTAACACATCTTCTTCTCTTTTCTTTTTTTTCTTACTCAACTTGAATTCCAACAATGAACATGCTGATTTTTATGTTCTTTTCATTTTGACGGATGATGTGTTTTCCTATGATGGTCAAGAGAAAAGCAACAGCAAACAAACAAAAACAAACAACAAATCTACCTCACATGTAATTTCTCCATAATGTAAAGAAGAATATAATCGATTTAACTAGCAAAATCAGGAAGATCGTGCAGAATGCCAGTAAGCATCAGTGCAATCAGTGACTGAGAGGATTGATTTATGATTTCGGAGGTCCGGCGATTGATTCACGATTTCGGAGGTCTGGCAATCGATTCATGATTTCGGAAGTCCGGTGATCAGTTCACACTCAAGTACCAACTACACTCTCAATATTGGCAAAACTCAGTCAGTGGATGTCTAGGTCACTCAGTACGATCGACTATTACAAAATTCTCATGCAGAAATCATCTTCAGAATAGTCGTTCGGATTACACTATGATTGACAGTCATCGAACTCATCTTGCAACTTTAAAACTTCAGAACTTTGGCAAAACTTTACCAAATCGGTAGTATATTCCATTGAACTAGCACAGTCAGGAAGATCGTGCAGAATGCCAATAAATATCAGTGAAATCAAGACTAACTCACTGACAGTATGGATTTCGGAGGTCCAGCGTTTGATTCATGATTTCAGAGGTCCGGCGATAGATTCACATTCAAGTGACCAACTTCACTCTCATTGTCAGCAAAACTTGGTCAGTCGATATCTAGGTCACTCAGTTCAGTCGATTTTTACAAGATTCCCATGCAAAAATCATTAAAACAGTTCAAAGTCCTCTTCAGAATAGGTGTTCAGATTACGCTAAAGCTCTCGGCAATCATCAAACTCGTCTTGCAACTTAAAAATTTTTACAACTTTGTCAAAATTCAAGCAAATCGGACTCTGAAAGGTGCAAAATGCATGGAAGGAAGTGCCGAAAACGATGCTGTGTAAGGACGTGTTTAGACGGCGGTACCGGGCAGGTTCGGGTGTTACAGTGCAAGTTAGGTGTACAATGGTTAAACCTTGTCCTGTATGAATGTCTTTTTAGAGATTGAAAATGAAAAGAATTGTGATTGATTTTACAAATTTGCATTCCAGTGGCTGTCAGGTATTGTAGCCTTGCAAGCAAGCATCGCTAAACATCTGACGCAGAAACAACTACGAAAGGACAGAGGTGCAGCATCTAATGAGAGCGGCAAATCTTCTGATGCACCCAGTTCCACAGCCAAACCTACAGCCTCTGTAGCGCCAGTGGTACATCGGGACTCAGACTCTGCCAGCAGTGCGCTGACATCAGCCACAGCTTTAGAGAGTGGAGAAAGTGGCACCGGTGATATTGTCAGTAGAGGGAGCCAGGAGTCTCTCAACGGAACATCTGAGCAGTCAGTGCCTTTCAGTACGCCCAAACCGGGAACAGTGTCGCTCCTGCATGGAAATGTGACTAGCAGCAGCAGTTCCATGAATGGCGATGCCGAGATCCTGGACGTTCAGAAAGCCAAAGTGGAGGCAGCAGTGAGGACTCGCAGCAACAGCGCTGACACTGCCAGCGTGATCAAGGTGTCGTGGCACGGCAGCGACAAGAGTGTGGGCCAGGTGGTGAACTCGACGGCAGCAACATCCTCAGGACCACCGGGGTCCCAAAGTGTGGTGTCTGGCCCTCCCCAGGGCAAGAACATTGTAATCAGCACCATCAACAAGGCCAACAACACTGTGGTGACCAAGGTGCTCCCCAGCGGAAACACCGGCACCAGCAAGGTGGTGCTCCCACCAGGGGTGGCTGCCCGTAGTGTGACTGGCAACTCCCCCACGTCCATTCTGTCTCCAAGGGTGTTGGTACAGCCGTCGGTACAGAGGCTTGGCGTCAGCTCCCCACAGGGTCAGGGGGGCCAGGTCATGGGGGCCAGTGGAACACAGACCAAGGTGATATCCGTGTCCACTTCCACTTCAGGTGAGTAGTTCTTTGGCTTACAGTGAGAACACTCGACTGTGTTATAAATCCCTCTTTTGTGTCTCAGACCTCCACTGGAAGCCAGTGCAGAACAGGGTAAGGAAGTGGCCAGTGGATTGTTGGCCCTGTACACACACACTCACACTCACTCACTCACTCGCTCACACAAAGAGTTTAACACACACATAGTTGCATTTAAAGCAGTTCATATACATGCACACACACAAACTTTAACTCTTTCCTCCCACATCCCTCCTGACCCCTATTCTCAATCTCTTAGTCCATCTGTCTGTCTGTCTCTTTCTCACATATACACAAAGTGTTGCATTGAAAACACACACACACGCACACACACACACACACTCACACACATGAGAAGATTTTTAAAATCATATCCCCAGGGCTGACGATTACAGGTTTGAACGCAGAAACACTTTAGGAAGAATTGGACTGATTTTTTGTCTCCTGTGGGTTGGAATACCTCAGCAGCATTGGTGGCCCGCAGGTGCAGATTTTATGGTTTGAAATTGAGAAAAACCTTCAGCTTCAGGGGGCTTCGCCCCCAGACCCCCACCAAGGGTGTTGCCCCATGGACCCCCACTGGGGGCCTTCTGCGGCCCCCAGGCCCCCACCTTTCAGACTCGATCACAATTTCCCAGTCTCATGCCTAAAAGGGGATGGGTGGAACTCCCACCGTCACGGCTTGCTGTCCCTGGTCAGAGCAGCCAAAAATTTTAAACAGAGAAATCTGTTGTGACAAAGGAGTAATACCATACAAACCAGTACAAAGTAGGTACATGCTTAATTATTGAAAAAGAGAAAGCAGATGACAATTGGGATAGCTGAAATTCTAGGCTTTTTTTGTGTGTGTGTATGTGTGAGTGTGACTAAGGAACATTTGGAAGACTGGCACAATTAGCATCAATATCAAGATCACAATTTAAGAGCAACGTCTTCAGCACATTCATATGGATCAGAACCTTGGAAAGTCACCAAGAGCATCAGCCAAAAACTTGGAAACTGTTGCCTGTATGGAACTGATTTTTTGTTTGTTTGTTTCTGTTTTGTTTTGTGCCAAACACCATCTCAGTCACTAAACTCCAAAAAGAAAAGAACCTCCATACTAGACATAAACTCTGACATCAAGCATAGAAGATGATGCTGGATAAGACACATCATTAGAAAGCCCACCAGACATACTTTCAGGAGTAGCCCTTCCCTGGACACCACATGGGAAAAAATTAGGGAAACGTGGCACAGAACAAGTGAGAAAGAACTGGAAAAGTGAAGTGGTCAATACCTTGGAAACGTTGTGACAGTAACTAAGACAGGCAACAGTGAAGATCTCTCACCATAGCCTTACATGCCACATGGCATGAAGAGGATTAAATAAGGAGTTTTTTCTTCCTATTTTCTATGCTTTTATCAAGGGCATAATAGTTAACTGTATCTATAAGCAAGTCAGGCACCAGCAGTCACAGGGAGCTGTCAGTACTGTCACGTGGTCACAAATTCCCCTTCCAGTGGCATTACCTGTTCAGTGTTCTGATTCAGGATTGGAAGCCCACACATCTAGAGCAATAATGAGTCATGGAACAAGCACTATTGTTGGAATGGACACCACACTGTCTCTTCCAATGTTCTTATGAACTATCAAAGGCTGAAGATCTTTTATTTGAAATCACCACAGGCATGGAAATGGAAGGGACCTCAAAACTGAGGTCATGATAGCAAGGAATCGCGGAATATGAGACCAGTGATCAAAACTGAGGTCATGATAAAAGTAAGGTAATATATGAAGAGTCACCAAATCATCGATAGGTGTCAGTGTCACATTGTCAGACACCATATTTTGATGGATGGGAGGGAAAGAGATGGGAGAGTGTTTTTTGGGTTTTTTTTTTTTTTTTTTAAATGGACATCCATATTTTCATATAATGTATAAAAAAGAAGAAATTATTGCTGCATTGGTAAGGCCAGTGTTTTTCCAAGTACAGTGTTATGTTTATCAACTCAAAGAACTCAGTCTTCAAATGAGAACAATTTACAACTGTGTTATGAACAGGTTCCAAAACGGCAACGGTGGTATCTGGCCCCAAAGGGGTAACCAGCAGCCTCAGCTCTCTTCCAGCCATTATCAGTCTGAATCACACACTGCAGCAGTGGATCGATGGCAGTGCCGGTATGTTTTTTGTTATTCTTGTTGTTGTAGTTTTGTTGATGTTGTCTTACTCATTAAGGTATCTTGTCTTTCTTGAAATAAAGCATAGACAGTCTTTAGATGATTGACCAGTTGATAGTGTAAGAATTCAAGATAGTTTATCGTCCACAAAAAAATTGAAAATAAAAGGTAATATTTAAAATGGAACTTGTACTTCTGCAGCACATGCAGACATTAAAATAGTAATGGTTATAATTGATTATATAAATCATTTAAAACGTATATAAAATCTGAAAATACAACAGAATTTTTTTTTTTCTTAAGTGGTGCTTTAATATATTTTAAAGTGATGCTTTAATATATCAGTAACAATATTGTAGCTGGGAACTGTCACGTTGTGAACAGAGAGTGTCCCCGACATGGACCTGAGTAAGGTGGATGAAACGCTGCTCCATTTACTGGCCTGGCAGCGCCTGCAGCAGCTTCTCCCCACGTCCACCTCTGCCTCCTCCTCGTCTTCCTCTCCAAGTACTGCTGGCAAGAAAGGATTGCTCAATGGGCTCTTAACTCCAGGTCAGTGCATATTTGTGATAGAAAATAAAGGGGAAAAAAAGATGGAGAGAGAATAGTATAGGAAAAGACATACCTTTAGATGCAGATATATGTATGTGTATATATTTTGTATTTCATATATATATATGGTGGGTGTTTTTAAAGACATGCCATAATTATATAATTCAGTAGCAGTGGGCTGTTAACTCCAGGTCAGTGTATAGTTGTGGGGAAAAGAATAGAAAAACAGTTCAGTGAAAGGACAAATCTTAATCATATGTTTCAGTGCTTCAGTTGTTTGGTGTGGTTCAGTATAGGTACAATACTTGGAATTTTTAGTTTAATCGTGGCTGTTGTTGAAGTGAAGAAAGACCAGGGAAACATGTTTATCTGTCTTTTAAATAAAAAGAATAAAATTCTTGGAGGTGTTTTTTTTTAACAGGCAACTGGCATAAAATGTTGCACATCAGTAACAATGTTGGTTATGTAAATATATATATACAAAGATTCTGCTGTGATAAACTTTATGTGACACTTATTTATGGTATATTTCAATGAACCTGCATCACTGATGGCAGTGTGTATGATATTTGCTCAAGGTTCATACAGTCACGTCTTAGTCTTGAAAAGTCTTAGAAACAAAATCAAAAAGACAAAAAGTGGTGAAAATTGATCATCATTATGGGTATATATATATCTGCTGAACTCTTTCGTCAGCAGTGTAGCTCTTTTTTTACCCCCATTTTTGCTTTGTGTTTGGTAGAGGAAATTTTCAGTTTGATCTGCAAAGGGTCTGGAAAAAGTTGAATTTTGTTTGGTCAGGGCTGTGGGAACTGTTTGTTCAATGCCCAGTAATTAATGTAATGATCTTGATGCAACATATAATATATGGGGAAAAAAGAGTACTTTTCAAAATTTGTTAAGTTTCCTTTCAACTTGACATTCTGGAAATTTGCACTTCAATCAATCAATTTCTGACAAAGCACTTGCCCACACATAAATGCAGTCTTGCACACACACACAGTCCAGGGCACAAACACGCACTCACAAAGAATCATAAATATTTGATCATTTTACCCCTGTTGAGGTGTGGAGGATGTGAAATGATGTTGTTATTGTACACAAAATCAAACAAACAGCTGTCAATTTAAACACATTAAATTGGTGGTAAAAACAGTTCAGTGAAAGGTCATATCATTTTGTAATCACACACACTCTTCTACTCAAAGATCTCAATACTCACTCAATTACTTACCATAGTAAAATACCTGTAGGGAGTATATCCTCTTGTAATTGCGCACACACTCTTACACGCTCACTCTCAATGTCTCATACTCATTCAGTCACCCGTTCTATGAAAGTATCTATAGGGATCATAATCTCTTGTGTTTGTGTACACACATTTTCATACTTTCTCTATAAAAGTACCTGTTGGGATCATATCCTCATGTAATCAAGCACACATACACACACTGTCATACTCAGTCATTGTCTCTGTTAAAGTGTTAAAGTTCCTGCAGGGACCATATCCTCTTGTAATCATGCACACACACTTGCACACTCACTCTTCTTCTGTTTGAGGGCCTCGGCTTCCACTTTCACTCGTATGTACATGAGTGGGCTTTTATATGTATGACCGTTTTTACCCTCCCATGTAGGCAGCCATACTCCGTTTTTGGGGGTGTGCTTGCTGGGTATGTTCTTGTTTCCATAGCCCAATGAATGCTGACCTGAATTACAGGATCTTTAATGTGCGTATTTGACCTTCTGCTTGCATATACACACGAAGGGGGTTCAGGCACAAGCAGGTCTGCACGTTTGTTGACCTGGGAGAAAAGAAAAATCTCCGCCCTTTGCATACCAGGTGCCATTACTGAGATTCAAACCCGGGACCCTCAGATTGCGCCCATCACCCACTCACTCATACTCTCTTACTCAGTCACTCACTCTGTCAAAAGTACCTGTTTTGTTTTTTGTATAGGTGACAGTGAGGTACGTGCACGTGCCGTGCTGTGTCCTCTGGCTGGCAAGGGGCAAGCTGTTTCCATGCCGTACCGCACACTCAGTCTGGGCACAGGTAAGAATTGTAGTTCGTGGCATGAATTTGTCATAAAATGCTGCATTTGTAACATCTTTAACTCACTCGCTGCCATTGTCCGCATATGCGGATTTGGATTTTAAAAAGTCGCGCTGTTGGAGTGACGTGTCGGATACGAAACTCAAAAGCAGAACTGATTCTTAAGCTATCTCCGGCCAACTTTTCATTCACACACACTGTGTGTGTATAATGACACGCTCGTTAGCAGACGACAACGAAGCATACCCTCGGTCAGCTCTGCAAGTTGTTTGACAAGATGGCGTTGGCGTTGCGTCGAAATGTTCGACACGGTAGGAGAGGTCAAACGCAATACAGCGTTGAAGCTACTTTAGAAATGATCCAAACTGAAGACTCCGATGTTGAAGGAGATAATGTTGATTCGTCGGACAGTGGTTTTGAACCATATCCCGATGAACTGGAAATAGATTCGGCCACTGAAGAGGGTGTTTACAGTGGAGAGGAAAGTGAGTCCTGACCATGTGCCACTGGAACGAAATCACTGAGGAAACGGACGACTTTGCTGGTGTTTTTACCAGTGATTGGACTGAAAATGGTGAGTGTGTATGTATTTTATATATATATATATATATATTATATATATATATATATCTGTGTGTGTGTGTGTGTGTGAAAGAAAACAATGTCACATGCTCAGGTGTACAACTGTGTGTGTGTGTGGTTGCATGCATATATTTACTTATTTTCTGTTTTAAAATAACATGGAGTTTATTTGTAGAACAAGGTGCTATAGAAATGACAGTAATAGTACTAATACTGATGATACTGTCATTTTTGTTTGTAATATTGTAAAAAAGGTTGTTTTATTTTACTACATGTAAAAAACTTACCACATTATGTTTCCATTCACATAAATATTTAGAATAAACAAGGGAATAAGCAAACAAATAATTTAAACAATAATAAGAAGAAAGAGTCAGACCTGCATCATCATTTGTGTGTGTGTATGGTTGCAGGTCATGTTGCTGTGCTGAAGTGGCAGGACAAAAAGCCAGTTCACGTGCTGACAACAGTCATGCTGCAAACTACCATGGTCAGTGTGACAACACAACACCATCCTGAAAGACAGAAGCCAGCTGCAGTACAAGACTACATCACCAACATGGCTGGAGTGGGTATGAGTGACCAGCTACTGCAAGTGCAAGGTCTGTGAAGACCTGTTCAAGCGCCACAACACACCAAGACACCAAACTGCCAACTGGTGTCCAAAATGTGTGTGAAGCTGTGCCCAGGACTCAACATCACCTGCCATGAGCTTTTTCACTCCAGACAAGACTATTGTCAGTGATAATACATCAGGTTTTTGTGTACAGTGAACTCCTTTTTTATGTAGAGACAATATTTTTTTGTGTGTGCATGAATTTCAACTTCCTCCACCATCTGTTCATACTTCATTGCATGTACTAGGTCTTCAGTTCCTCAAGTAGTGTTAGGATGTGCTGTGGAACATTTGTAAGCTGTTCAAGAACACTTGGTTTTCCTTTCTGATGGGTGCAAATATGCTACAAAATACACAAAAAATGGATACCGTGATCAACAACAAGATGGTGAGTAAATAATTTAATTTTTTGCACAAATATGGAACAATATTCACTGAATACACATACTAAATTTCAATTGTGTGGGTGTTTATTTGTTTTTTTGAGAATTTTTTTCCCATCCTATACAAACCCTGGGTTTTCTGGGATTCGCAAGGGCAAAAACTCTTGGCATGGAGTGAGTTAAAATGAAGTTGCAGTTCTCCTACCAAAAACTTACATGTAGTAATGATACTATCTTACACAAGCAACATTTTCTGTCATCTAAAAAAACAACTAGTAACATCTATTCATTTTATGTTGTATGATTTCACTTCAGCTTTTGATACTGTTCAGCCACACATTATTGCAGACAAGCTGTTACACATGCACACCAGCACTTCTACCATTCTCTTAGTTTTAGACTATCTCACAAACTGTTAACGGAATGTCAGACATATTCCTGGTCTTATCCGTCAGTTTAACCAATACTGGTATACAGCAGGGCTCAGTGCTGTCATCTTTTGAATTTTCTGTGTACACAGCTGACTGTAGGGCCTCACGTGATGTCTGCGTGATCAGTTAGTACAATGATGACATTGCAGTGATAAGACCAATCACAGATGAAAACACTACACATGACAGACCGTAAATAACAATTTTTTTTTAGTAGTGTGAGAGGAACTACCACGAGCTATGTGTTGACAAGATGAACGTGATGATTGTGGACTTCAGGAAAAACAGCAGCCACCCCAAACCTATTGTCAGGGGAACCAAGATAGAGCATGTAGATGCAAACAAATACAGGTATGTCCTCCCTGGCAAGTTCAGATGGAAGCAGGAGAAGAGGGGAGTCTTAATATGATGCCAACAGTTGTTTTTATTCTTTCACTGTTCAAGTGTCTTTCCTTCTGATCTTACCCGCTTGGGTGGCATTGTTTTTAAATAAGACAAAAGATAAGATTATAAAGAAAGTTGGGGGTGGGGCGGGTGGGATAATACAAAGGACTCAAGATATTCTGGGCATACTACACAACATACATAACAGGCTGACTAACATTCTACTTGACAAGATACATCTGCTGAAAAAAAGGGTTTGTCACCTGATTGACTACAGTGGCAGGCTGAGAGCACCAAGGCTAGGACAATCAGATGCACAAACTGGTTTGTACCGTGAGCCATCTCTTGAACAGTGGCTGACCAAAAAAATGTCCAAAAGAAGATACTCTGTATCGGTGTGTGTGTGTGTGTGAAAGTGTGAGTGAAGGAAGTCCAAGAACAGAAATCCTGGAGGAGGAGAAGGGAGCTGGGGGTTTGCAGAGGGGATGGGAAGATCGAGAGAAATCATTTGAATATACATGTACTGCAAAACGGTTTCAAAATGAATGTTGTTATATGCAGTACTTATCAATTTGAATATATCTTTTCGAGATGGCTGCCAGAAAAAGAGGGCGCTAGTCAGGGGGGCATAGGGGAGGTTACCTACCTCCGGGAGGTTATCGGCCATAGCTGCTTTCATTTTCTCCGCATAGGCGGATAGTAGTTTGCACAGGACAGGAATATCAAACCCTTGTCGGAGTCTGCACTAGTGGGTCATGGTAAGTATGTTATTTAAACGTAATTTTAATTACACGTACTTAACCGGGCCCTACATCCTAGCCAGCCCTCCCATGAAGGGGTGTCTATCTTTGCCGTCCAAGTTTTAGCGGACCCAAAAACTGCCCACTGGGCCGGAGACAATCACCCTAAGCCCATCTTTTCCACTCCTCTCTAGTAGCAGAAGGCCTGGGTAATAATTGTTTTCCTCTACACTTGGGAGAAAGGCATATTGACGAGGACGGATGCGTCTCACAAAGCACAACAAACCGTCCATTAGCCACAGGGGCGTACCTTTCTGCCCACTCATACCAGCATGGCAGATGCCGCATTCAAGCACATCAGTTCGCCCCATAACCTTGCTTGAACAGAGATCCAGCATCAACGTCTCAAACAATTGGCGTTTGAAAGCACTTTCTGCACTTGGTCTTCCCTGCCCGATCCTTTCAGACTCAGCACACAACCACTGCTATTTTAGGAAGAAAATTTCCTTTTTATGCCTGTATGTTTTTGTGTGCCTCAGTTTGTATATGTGTGTGTGTGTGTGTGATGAAAGAAATGAAGTGAATCTACTTGATTCAATTTTTATTTACTTTTATGCTATTTATATCTTTTGAAATGTTTCTATTTATACATGTATGTTATTGTGCTTTCATTTATGTGTAAATCGTTATGAGAAGACACAAAAAATTCCATATGAGGGATTAATGAAGTGATAATGTATTAGAATAAACACATGAAAGAGCAGAAATGGCTGTGGTCGTTCACACAAGCACATACTCATAGCCAGACAAATGAATGCCAACGATTTGTAATTTCACACTTTTTTTTTCTGGGAAAGAGTGGAGAAAGAAATTATGTGACAGATAAGAAAATACATTAGGAAAAGAATGGATAAAGAAATCCTGTGACAGATACAGAGTATATTGGATGTTTGTAACAATTAGAAATGAAAATTTACCCAGAAATGTGTTTGTGCTTCTGTACTTGTTTTAGATTGGAAACAGGAAAAGAATGGAGAAAGAAATCCAGTGACAAATAAATCAAAACTTACCCTGAAATCTGTTTGTGTTTGTGTACAGGTGTGTTTTAAGTTGATTATCATAATTTACCCTGAGGTGTGTTTGTGCTTATGTACAGGTGCTGACACGGATGTTCAGTTGAATCAGTTTGGCCACTGCAACTTCATCTCCAGCAAACATGCTGTTATTTTCTATGATGAGGTCAGTTGTTAATGGAGGCAGAAAAGTACTGTCCCATCATTCTACAAACCAAAATTTAGCGTAGATGTTAACAGGCACATAAACCACATAATAAGTCAGGTGAGGCCATGATTTCATAGAAATAAAACATGGAAATTGTGGTGTTTGAAAAATCCAAAGAAAATTTTTTCTTCATAATATTTATTATCCTTGATTGGAAGTTGTTGCATTGGCAGCAGACTGAGTGTGGTCAGCATGTCCATTTATTTGTGTGTTGAACAATATTTAGTGATGGGGGATATGATGAGTGGATAGGACAAACCCAGTATAGGAGATATAAGAACACATAGTTATACCACACAAAACTAGAAAAACTAACTGTAGGATACTAGGAGCAGCAGTATACTGTCCATAAAGTCAGGGTTGTTGATGTTGCATATTTTCTTGCATTCTGTTGGCAGATTGGTATTGGCATATTGAGAACATGTATTCAGATTGAAGGACAGTCAACAAAACGATATCTCTGCTTGGCAGATGACCAGACACTTTGAACTTCTGAACTACAGCGAGTTTGGCACAACTGTAGACAATGTGCTCTATTCCTGCGACTTCTCAGACAAGCCAGCCACCACTGCTCAGCCCACACCAGTTGTGGCTGCTGTCCGGGATATCATCGCCAAAAGCAAGAAAGAGAAGAAGGAGAATGAGGACAAGGCCAAAGACAAACGCTACATAATGTCAGCAAGGCCTCGAGAGGTATAGAAAATTCTTTTGACTTTTGTACATTTCTTATCTTCGGGAAGCTCTAGGAATAATGACGTGTTATATGGGTTTGTTGTTTTTTTTCTTTTTTTAGCCTGAACTCGGCAGACCTGACAGGCCAGGTGTGGGTGATGGAATGAAAATTTGCAGGTCTTGAGAATATTGCTCTCTGTTTCCAGTTTTTTGTGATCTGGGAAGAAAATGTTTGAAAATATCTGGTGAAAGGGGTGTGGGGCGTGAATGGAAAAAATATGGGAAAGGTAAATTTACTTTTGCCAGTGTGTGTTTATCTTTGGTAAGTTTATAAATATCAATTATTTTGAAAGCATTTTGTCAAATCAATAAAAAGAACTTTGGAAATGTAATCCAATAGTGAAAATGTGTTTGCATACACATGGTGCTCATATTTTTCAAATATATTCAACAGGTTTTGTTTTTTTTCCACATTAGATTGGTATCTGTTGCCAACTTATAAAGAATTCTTCTGTGTTGTGGGTTGCCATTTCCATGTTCACTTATGTCAGCAAGTGGGGTTTTATAGGTATTATTGGTTTGGTCTGCTGTTTAGGAGTGTGTGAACTAGGAATATTCTTGAACTTACAGTTTCCATAATCTGGATTATGGGATGTAAAATGTGCATGTTTTATGATTTGCATGTGCATTCATACATTAAGTTTTTGAGGCACAGGCAGGTCTGCATATTTGTTGGCCTGGGGCCGTATTCAAGAGCCCAGTGTGCCTGTGGGTAAATGTGTGCCTGCGGGTAATCTGTCTGAGGCAAGGCTAAACTGCCCGAGGGTTAGTAATATCCGGTATTCAGGAACACAGAAGCGTACCCGCAATTCTGCAAATCCAAAGGCAATTTACCCTTTCTATCTGCCAAGGGTGACTGCCCATGAAGTGAAGGTAAATATGGTGTTTGTTGCATTAGTCTTGTTAAGGGAAAACAGGTGTTTTGTGGAGAGACAGTGTCTTGAATACGGCCTCTGATAGTTTTATTTTATCCTTTGTTCGCTTCGCATTAAAAAATGACATATTGAGACTGGCAGACGTCATTATATTCGATATGAATTACATATCTAGCTGTGAAGTGAGAGCACTTGCAGACGATAAAGTATGGAATGCCCAAAGTTTGCAAGTCGAAATTTGTTCATTCCCGAGAAATATTTAAATCCGAACTCTGCTATTTTTTTTTATTTTTTTTTGCCATTATCTGAAAAGCAGGAAGGACAATGTGTCAGAGTGCAAAAGTGGCTAGATTTGACAGGTTGCTGACTCTAAGACTTTAATGGATGCTTTGCCATTGAAGCTTCTTCTTTTTTTCTTCTCTCTCTCTCTCTCTCTCTCTTTTTTTTTTTTTTTCATACTGTGGCGTGGTGCAAAGTAAAAGCATGTGCAGAAGGGAATCCCCAGGATTTTTATTTCTAGACCACGGGTTAGCTGCCTGAGTGCACTTTGTGTGTCTTAAATATGGAGATAACTTAGCCTTCAAGGTAAACTAGAACTGCAGGTCCCTGCCCTGTCAAGGGTAACTTGCCTTCAGGCAGATGATTTTTGTCTTGAATACGGCCCCTGGGAGATCAGGAAATTCTCCCCTTTAACCCACCAGGTGCCATTACCACAGGATAGAACCCAGTACTCTTAACATTGAAAGATCAATGCTTTAACCACTCAGCAGTTGCACCCGTCATTACACCCAGCTAACTGCTGGTGTGTGTGTGTGTTTTCTCAGCCTGGACGATAGTGTGGCTGCAAAACCAATAGCCTGAGTTGGATAGAACCCAGGACTCTTAACATTGAAAGACCAATGTAAATTATGTTTTAACCACTCAGCAGTTGCACCTGTGATAACATCCAGCTAACTGCTGATGTGGTTTTGTTTCAGTCTGGATGACAGTGTGGCTGAAAAACCAACAGCCTGAGTTGGATAGAACCCAGGACTCTTAACATTGAAAGATTAATGCTTCAACCACTCAGCAGTAGCACCTGTCATGACACCCAGCTAACTATTGGCGTATTGTTTCAGTCTGGACAACAGTGTGGCTGCAAAACCAACAGCCTGAGTTTGATAGAACCCAGTACTCTAACATTAAATGATCAATGCTTTAACCACTCAGCAGTAGCACCTGTCATGACACCCATCTAACTGCTGGTGTGTTGTTTCAGCCTGGACGACAGTGTGGCTGCAAAACCAACAGCCTCAGTTTGATGGGCAGCAGCGGGGCAGGCTGGGAGGGCACTGCCATACTGCACCATGGCAGCTTCATCCAAGTGGGTTGCCTTCAGTTCGTCTTCAGCATTGTCGATCATCAGTCGGCGTCCTCCGATCTCTTGCCTCCTCCTCGCTCAAGAGCCCCTGAGCAGATGTCCCTCCTGAAGACCCATTTGAAAGCTGCGCAATAGTTTCAGTTGTGTGTGTGTGTCTGTATCCTCTTTTTTGTGTGTGTGTTTTTGTTTTTGTTTCCCCTTCAGTTAGTTGTTCAAGTACTGAGGCAGCAGTTTTGATATTCTGAGGGTTAGATACAGTGTTTGGTGTTAAAAGTTGCATGCTGCCCGTTTATGTTTACTGACTGTAGAGGAGGGTTGTGGCAGAACTGTGTACGAAATTAGGATGCAGTTGTATATTTATGAACAAATTGGGGAGGCTGTATGCGTCTTGTACACAAATGCGTTTATTTGTAAATAAAATTAATAACAGAGCAAGCAAGCATTTTCTAGCAATTATTACAAAAATGCAAGCTCAAAACACAATATCAATTATGGGGGGGAAATGTGGTAAATTTGTTCCGTTAGGAAATCTATTGAAAAGCAATCAGAGATCGCCACATAGAAATAAACAAAAACATCCCATCTCTTGCATAGTCAGTCGATCAAGGAGCCTGCAGCTGATTCTTTTGATGTTAGCAAGCAGAGATCCTTGTGACCAGTTGGCATAATGCTGAAAACAAAGTGTGCATCCTACAATTTTGTGTTGAAACAGAAATTGATCTATCTTGTAATACACTATTTTTGACACTTTGAAACAGAGAAATTGATCTATCTTGGAATACACTATTTTTGACACTTTTTAACTTCCTTGTGTCATGGAGGCTAATGTATTTAAATGACAGAGCTGCTGACACACTGCAGAGCCAAAGAGTAATGCTTTGACCTTCACCTTGAATGCAGCTTGTCGGAAGAGGCTTGTTTACTTACCACATTCTGCAAATTTGTTGTTTTTCTCCTGCCTGGTTATTTGCACGGTTTCAGTAGCATTTCTCCTATCCTGATCATTCCAAGTTCCCCGATACACAGCCATACCCGAGTTTGTCTGTCATTGTCCCAGCACCAGCAGTCTAGAGGGAACTGTTGATGTCAGGCTGCCACAAGGCCATGCATATGAGGAGACTCTGCACTGCTGCTGAGTCTCTTTGGTGGTGTTTAGTCATGCCAGTTCTGATTTAGGACACAACCTACTAAGCCCCCATCTGACGACAGTAATCGCTTAGTTGTGGAGCCAGACTGAGGGAGTGTTCCCCCAGAGTGGAGACGACTACAACATCCCAACAAAGTTCCCCCATATATCTGCCGATACTGTAGACTACACCTTGAAAGGACTGACATCAAGCATGGAATCAAAGGGTAATCGAAACCAATCCCCATGCTGATGATGAAGGCTCACTGAACTAGTTCAGATTTCAGATTTCTCATGCAATAATGACAGTGATCGGAGTGAGGAAGTCTTTTCTCTTGTTTGTTTTCTTTGTTTTGTGGTATTGCAAACAGTACCATGTTAAAGGTTGGTTGGTTTGTATTTCTTTTTATCACACAGATTTCTCTGTGAAATTCAGGCTGCTGTCCTCAGGGAGAGCGTGTCGCTACACTACAGCGCTACCCATTTTTAAAAAATTTTCCTGCGTGCAGTTTTACTTGTTTTTCCTATCAAAGTGGATTTTTCTACAGAATTTTGCCAGGAACAACCCTTGTGATGTCATCTAGTTTCTTACAACCTAGTTGCGAGGTTACTTCACTTTCATCAGGTTGATCATCATTTGACTGTGCCTGATAGCAAGTGCACCCTATTCTAGCATTGTTCTTGAAATCTTGTAAAATTTAGGGGAGGTGTCTTATGCACAGGAGCGCCTTATAGACCAAAAATTATAGTATTTGCTCAGTCACTTGTAAGATTTTGACAGACATTATATATATGTGCCTTGGAGCCACAGAAAGTCAAAAAGATATGTGGGTTGCTACTGATAACATCTAACACTTAACATGTTTGTGTTAAGTTTTTGTTGATTTTTTGGGGGTGGAGGGATGAAACAATGGTCTTCAATAACACAGTTAAAGGGCTAAAAAAAAGTGTTTTTTTTTTCTAAGTGGTTGTTTACACTTTGCAGGTTAGGTTAGATGAAGTAACACATTTCAGACTGAAACAAAACTTGAATTTCTTGTTGTTGTTTTTTGTTTGTTTGTTTGTTTTGTTTTTTGGCTGCCCCATCATCTGCGCCGTTTCAGTGGCATTACTCCCACACCGCTCATTTAGATTCCCCCATACACAGCCACACCCGGGTTCGTCCGTCGAGCGTCGGCAGTCCACAGGGAACCATTGATGTTAGGTCACCTGGAGGCCACACACCAGAGGAGACCCTGCACTGCTGCTGAGTCACTTCGGTGGTGCCTGTTCTGATTGAGGACACCACTTACTAAGCCCCCTGCTAACGACAATAATGGCTTAGTCGCGGAGCCAGACTGAGTGAACGTCTCTCCCAGAGTGGAGACCGCCACCACGTCTCTCAAACAACAGCCCCCCATGAATCTGACGACATTGATAGGACTCGCCCCAAGCACGGAAGTGGAGGGGTATCGAAACTGAGGTCACCATGAGAGCAGGGCATGAAAGGCCACAGACTTTGAGACTGTTTTGTTTTATATTGATGACGATGAAGGAGGAGGAGGATGACGATGATGATGACGATGTTGCTGTGGAGGTCCATTTTGGTTTGGGACTGTGTGACAAGGCTGTACTCTATGCTTCCTGTCATAATGATATCCCGGCGTTAACCAGGCCTGAGAGATACAGACACTTGCAGTGTTGGTCAGGTAATTAGAGCAACACACCCAGAGATGCATCCTTGAAGTGGATGACACTCGACTGTGTGGTCCCAGTCTCCCCATTTAAGCCCACAGCATATTCAACTCTGGGTAGGAGCCAGCCACGGGCCGAAAAACCCACCTCTGCGGGGATTCGAACCCGCGTCATCCCAGCTGAAAAAAAGATGTGGGTTGCTACTGATAACATCTGACACTTAACATGTTTGTGTTAAGTTTTTTTTTATTTTTTAGGGCTGGAGGGATGAAACAATGGTCTTCAATAACACAGTTAAAGGGCTAAAAAAAAAAAAAGTGGTTGTTTACACTTTGCAGGTTAGGTTAGATGAAGTAACACATTTCAGACTGAAACAAAACTTGAATTTCTTGTTGATTTGTCTTTGCCTAAAGCAAACTTAAAAATAATTATAAGAAGAAAATTGATCAAGACATAGATAAACTAGGCAGAACTATGCACAGAACTTCAAAAAACTACAATTGCGATTGCTGTACTTTTTTCTCTCTTGTTTTTGTTTAGATAAGGAACAGTAGTGATGATTTATTCAAGAAAAGGCCACAGCCCTGTTTAAAGGTATTATAGAATTCACAACAAAAATGTATCAAACATATGTCAACCACATACGTATATTTCAGCATGCTGTCATTTCATAACAAAAGTACACCATCTTTGGATGGACTTAACGCAAATGCTATGCAAGATTTCAAATAATGTTTTCCTTTTTTCTTTTTTCTTTTTTAACCTTTAGACTGCCATGTAAGGCATTCCAGAACACCGGATAATCCGCTCACCTGCTACTGCCACGTAAGCTGTTCCCAAATGGTGGCTACATATCTCTTGTCATGCAAAAGGTTTTTTTTACATAGTGTGGGGCTTATAAGGTTAGTAGCTGTAGATATGCAAAAGTACCTCTGACTTCAGTAACTGAGAAATCCCCTTCATTTCTTGGGAGTGTGGTTTTTCAAATGATTTTACTGGCTGACTGGAGTGGAGCATGTCAACTCATTGTTGATGTGGGCAAGTGAAATAGTGATGCCTGGTCCAAGCTGATATGTAAGCAAAACTAAACGCTGTGACACATGGATTTAACTGCTGCTTAATGAAAATTAGAATGCTTGGGGAAGACAAAGATGATCTGCAATCTGACGATTCTTTGGAAGAGGAAGGTGAGGAATATCAGCCTCCAGTTCCTCTTCTCTTCTCCCAGAGAGCAGAATACAGTTTGACTTTGCTAACAGAAAACAGTACTGAGTTGATTTGAGAACAGAACACACTGTGTACGTCAGTCTGGCCCGCGAGGGGTAGGAGGGGTGGGGGAGGTATCAGATTACAGTGTACAGAGTGAAGCAGGACATGAGATGGAGTGGGGGAGGGCAGTAGTTTGGTGGAGGTAGTTTATTTTCAGGTCAGTAGGTTTGACATTGGGTTGGTGATTTTAATCCAGGACATTCATGATTTTAATCCTGACATTCTTTCGTTTGTAGATGTGTGTGTTTGGTGTATTTGTTCATGTGTATTTTTGAAAAATTCTTGTGGATCAAATTTTCATTTTGTCATGACAAAACACTTGTTTTCTGAATTTTCCATTCACTTTCAGAAAACATGTACTTTTAGCTGTGTCACTTAAAAGAATCCAGTTTTTCTCTGCACCCTTTTTTTGTGAAAATTCCCAAGCAAATAGAATTTGGTTATTTGCCAAATGTAGGCAGGCTAAGGGTTGAATAAGTATAAAACCAAAATGGCAAAATATCCCAGAATCTGCATTTCAGTCCGTTCCAGGTCAGTTTGGTGTTATTTGAGAATCTTCTTCTAGTTGACGTTATTCTTCAGTCATAAAAGTTTTATCTGTATGAAATTAGGGTGGCTTTTCCCAGGGAAAGATGATCACCATTTCTGATGGGTGGGGGGATGGGTATGTGTGTGAATGTTACTTTCAATCGGAGGGTGGTGGAGGATTGTAAATGTTACTTTCAAAGTGGTTTTTTTCCCCCCAACATAGTATTGGTAGATACTACACACTTATTGCCGTGGGTTGTTTTAAGAGTTAGTGCATGCTGCACACAGGATTTCAGCTGATCGTCTCATTTGAAAGAGAGACCTCAATCTTTGGGGAGCAGAGGGGTAGATGTTGTAAGAGGGTAGCGTGGGGGGGTACTTGTTGAGTACAGAGGATTTTTTTCCATCTTTACAGGATGAAGGAAGGGCACGGAAGACCCAGCGGATCCAATACTGTTCAAATTGTACATATCTTGCCAATGGTAGGGGAAGGAAGGTAAGGTAGGGAAAGCTTCAGTAATAATCCAGTCATTGCTCACAAATTTAAATGTCAAGCCATCAGTGTTCCTGATTACGTACATATGTGTGTAAATGACACACTGATTTCAATTTGACACACAATATTTTTGCTACATGCATCATAATGATGCACGCTTTTTCACTGAAAAAGAACTGCTTGTAAACCGGCAAGCACTGGAAGATGGGTCTAGCAGACAACAAGCCTGTTTAACACATTTACTTCCCTTTCTGGAGATGGAAACGTCTACGCAGAGCGCATTCACACAATCATGCACCATACAAACGCTAAAAATGTCACTGATGTGCTAGCTAGGGCACGAATACCCGTTTGTCAATTAAAAGCTGTACAAGCAGAAATTCTAAATTAATTATTGGTAAGACATGTCATCCAGTCAAAATATTGGCCGTGGGGTTTTCAACCACAGCAAATGCGGGCCCATCAAAACTAAGAATGAAGACACTGTGAAGGCTGCACGAAAAGGTATCAGGCGCAAGTTTTAACTGCATGACTGTAGGAGTTCTGCTCTGGGATACTTTTCTGCACAATGTGCATCTCAGGTTCACAGTAAAAAAAAAAAAATATATACATATATATTTTAAAAAAATTAATGCTTTTGAAAGCAGCTACTTGGCAACCAGTTTTGTTTTTTGTTTTTTAAGACAACCTGACACAGTGACAGAAGATTCATTTCAGAAATTCTGTCAAAAGAAAAAGCCCCTGAAGCTGGTTTCATGTAAATGAATAAATGAAATTAAGTTGATCATAATTATTTAGGTTATAACTGTCGGATGCATGATGCCTGACATGCTTAATTTTGGTGGTGGTTTTTTTTTTTGTTTTTTTTAATGTGACTTGGTACTTGTACTTCAGAGAAGATAGAAAATTTCCTTTTTTTCCCCCCTTCTTTTTATAGTTTTGTTTCTGACAGTGATACATAAGCCCAGACCATGATAGCAGTCATTTCGTTGTGGCCTCAAGGCCTGACTAAGCGCGTTGGGTTACACTGCTGGTCAGGCATCTGGCAGATGTGGTGTAGCGTATATAGATTTGTCCAAACGCAGTGACGCCTCTTTGAGCTACTGAAACTGGCATTGAGACATCATATTTTTTGGTTGTTACTGCAATCATTAAAGAAATAATAGTTAAGACTTTTTTTTCTTTTTTTTTTGCCAGTGTGTGTTTGTGATGTCTTAGGAACAAACAAAAAGCAACAAGCTGAAACATGGGATGATTTATAGTCTGATCCTCAAACTTTGACCCAAATCCCCCCCCCCCCCCCCCTTTCCCCTTCCCAAAATGAGACATTCATATTGACCCTCAAAATTATACGTGCATTGGGAACACTGAGCTGTTGAGAGTGTACCCACATCTCTGCTAGTACAGTGGTCCAGTTAGTTCCCACGACAAAAGTCCAGCCAGTTGTTCAGTTATTGAAGACAGTCAAAAGTGTGATGAAATTCAGGGTTGACATAAAATTCATACATATAATGCTTCGCCTCACCTCCACTTAAGTCCATAATTTTTATGTCATACTCCTAGACTAGCTGGCCTTTAATGCAAGACAGAAAAGAATTGGGGGAAAAAATTCAAACATGCCTAGTTACAAAGGGTGCAAACAACTGTAGGTTAGTAAATGTGAAACTACAAGATGGAATAATGTATATGATCCTTAGATAAAATAATGCATATGATCCTGCCACATGGGGTGCAGCAAAGATTCTGGTATTTTGTAGGAATCAAGCCTAAGACTCCCAGTTTGTACCCACAAGACTACTGCATAAAGAATTGTGTTTTCTGTATGTGTGCAGTTGTAGATCAGTCATGGGCTGTGAATCATTCATTTGAGAAGCTTGTAGACGTCGAAACTAGACTTTAAAAAAAAAGAGAGAAAAAATTAAGGAGTGCTTTTTAGAATTTTTTTGTCATTAAAACTTTTTTTTGTTCTCATTCACAATGCCATTTTGTTTTCTCTTCAATTTGTTTTTCTTCCCATCATTGACTCACATGTGTAAACAAAGTGAGGCAGTGTGATAACCCTGTTTTGTTTGTCTGTGTGTATCTGTGAGTGGGTGTTATGTATGAATGTCCATGGTGAATGTTAAACAAATTTATTTTCTCTGAAAGTAGTTAATCTACACCAAATGATGCTGAAAAATAGAAAGGAAATAAAAGCTCTTTTCACATAAACCAGTTGGAGCGCAATTTTTATGGAAACTTTTATTTTGTTCACCTCCTGATCCACAAGATTTTGTTGGTTTGTTTCTGATATTCTGCTGGATTGACAAAAACGATGTTTAATTACAGATACTTAACCGTGACCCACTTGTGCAGACTACGGCAGGGGTCTGACATTCCTGTCCTGTGCAAACTACTATCCGCCTATGCGGAGAAAATGAAAGTAACTACGGCCAGTAACCTCCCGGAAGTAGGTAACCTCCCCATTGTCCCAACGGCTAGCGCCCTCTTTTTCCGGCAGCCATCTCGACTCCTGTTCCTGTGCACTTCATACGGCTAAGTTTTTTCGCATTTTCTATCGATTCTTTGGCATTTCTGCTTTTTGTCCCATTATGTCTTCAGACAGGTCGCAAAATTATGTGGCTCGATTGGGAGATCAGACTAAAATTAAGGCACGATCACAATCGCTTCGCAATCACTCTGGGCCCTCTACCTCTGCCTCTCTCAACAACGCCAACCCCATGCCTCCTCCACTACCTCCAGTTGACTCCAGACCCCCGCTACCTCCTACGCCTCCTCAGGTGACTTCTAGGGGTTTGTTACCCCACACCCAGGTCAGTAGTGCCATTGATGTTATTAATTTCGACCCGCGAATGGACTCGACGCAGTTCGCGATTTCTCGGCACTGCCAGTCGGCAGTGCCCGAGTTGACCTCTATCCCTTTCCCCATGCCCACAGCCTCAACAATGGATTTTAACACAAGCCCTTTGGGGAAACAACACCATATGTTTGCTCTGAATCCGCACACTTGACTGGGACCTATGTGTGTTGCGGCCGTGACATCGGATCACGAGCCCCCCACGCGGCATGCCTCGACGGTCTCGGATCCATTGGCAACCGAGGTGCGTAGGGATGCCCTCCCCATGTGTAGGGAGGGAGGTGGACCACTAGGGGACACGCATGCGTACCTCCCCTTGTCACGAATTCCTGATCTAAGGGAGGTAACTCCTGCTTCGGCACCCTTACTGGTGACTGCCACATTTACTTCCCTTGCACCGGCACTGCCCCTCGCCTACAGTGCAGGTGTGTGCACGGTTCCAACAAAAAATGCAGTGATGACCCCATCTGCCATACTGCCGGTTGCTGCTGTTTCCCAGCCACTAATGGTTTCTCAGCAAGCTGCTCATCCAAACAACCAGCAACTCATTGTTAACTTGCTGCAGCAATTATGCACCACTCTGCTTCCTGGTGTCACACCTTCTACTACTACTGCTCCTTCTTCTGCTGCAGCAAATCAGCTTCCACCCTCCTCTACCACCTCCCAGCAGCTCCTCTCCCCTACAACAGGACACACTCATAGCACCCAGTGCAACCACACCGGTCACGTTCTCAGCACACAGCCTGACCCATCATCCTATGCCATAGAAGAGACATTTTCTGATGGGGATACAGATACAGAGCAACCACCTCCAGAAGATAATCAGCTGGTTTCCTTGCAAGAAGCACTAGCCCTCCTGGCTTCCTACACTCCAGATAGGGTGGAGACAATTCAAGCACCGGGCACACCTCAGACCCACGGTGCTGTGGAGATTATGGGCATCCACAAATCCTCCCATGGCCCTCACTATGCCTTTACACAGTCGCCCATGGTACTTGACGCCCTGCAAAACACACTGGCACGCATCAGGGGCCAACCCATCAGCGATGTCCCCTCTGACTCTGTCCCAAATTTTCCAGCCTCAATGGGTCGAGGGAAATTCTTGAAAACCCTCCCCAGACCCACTTCAAAACCCCCACTTTTAGCTCCGGGTCCTAGACCCCTGCCTCTTTCTCAGGAAGACCTATTACTCCTCCCACACAACTTGCATGGCAATCGCATTGTAGCATTGCCTGACAGATTCCTTATGGATTTGGAGGAAGCTGTCAGAATATCACTAGAATCGACTGCTGCCATAGACAACTTCCTTGCGGGCCTTGCCACAGCCCTGATGGAAACCCCCAATGATCAACCAGCCGGCCTTGACATCACCATCTTCTCCCCTTTTGTCCAGCAGATCAGCCAGCTTCTCATGCGATCTGCAAATATACAGTCGCAGGCCTATATAAATGTTATTTTGGCCAGGAGGGATGCTGTGCTCGACAGCTCCCCATACGTGCGCTTTCCACCAGAGCATACTTCCCTCAGAGCTCTTCCCACCACCGACGGTTCCCTCTTTGGTCAAGTCTTCCCCACTGCGGCCATAAAATTTCTTGCCAAAAATCAAACTCCCAGTACACCCTCTCCCATTCTTTTCATCATGACAACGAGGACATATTCCTCTGCCCAGTCAGGGCCCTGCGCATATACCTTAAAAGGTCGCGTCCCTTCCGATCGTCCAAACAACGCCTCTTCATTAGCTGGAACCTGGACCATCCACGTGACATTAGCAAAAGTCTCTGTCACGATGGATAGTCAATGCAATTAAAGGCGCATATGCAGGTGCAGGGTTGAGACTTGATGCCTCCTCAGCCAGAGCACATGAAGTCAGAGCATGGTCCTCTTCTCCTGCTTTAGCCCACTCAACACGGCTGCAAGACATCATGGATACTGCCTACTGGAAAAACCCTGCCACCTTCGTCGCACACCTGCAGGATGATGGCTCAAGAGGCATCGCTTCTGTGGTAGTTGCACAACAGGCCATTGTAGCACAAAGACCTTAGAACAGGCGAGCCCTCCACCTGTTCGTGCTATTCTGCACTAGTGGGTCACGGTTAAGTATGTGTAATTAAAAGGTAATTTTCTAGCTAAAATTGTTTAAATAACATACTTACCGTGACCCAATTTTAAGACCCTCCCGTCCTCCCCGCTTCCTGTTCTCCCTGCTCGCTGCGCTGGTGATGGCATATTGCCATCAAAAGAGGGCGCTAGCCAGCGGGACAAAGGGGAGGTTACCTACTTCCAGGAGGTTATCGGCCGTAGTTACTTTCGTTTTCTCCACATAGGCGGATAGTAGTTTGCACAGGACAGGAATGTCAGACCCCTGACGGAGTCTGCACTAGTGGGTCACGGTAAGTTTGTTATTTAAACGAAATTTTAGATAAAAAATTTCTTTTTTGTTCTGGTGCAATTTTAAGACTGTATGACATTCCTTGTCTGCAGGTAAATGAAAAAGAAAATTCTGGGCAGACCACACAGAATACCACTAACTGAAATGTTACTGGATAGACCATACAGAATAACATGATGATGATGTGTCTGGACAGACCACACAGAATAACACTAACTACAATGTTGATGTGTTTATTGCAAACCAAAGGGTATTCAGTTAAATAGAAGGAACTTGCTGAACATTCGAGTCGGCAATCTCTAACATTCTCATCTGTCATCTTGCCTTTAAAGTCCGTGTCTGTGGGAATTGTTCACTGTGTGATAGTTAGTTCTGTTTTGAAATTGTATCAAGCAGTTGAGTAATGGAAAAGAATATTATGTTTAGGCATACACAAACACATAAATGTAAGTTATTTTGGATGTTATTGTTTTTAAATTGAAGTATCAAGCAGTTAAGTCATGGAAAAGAGGAATATATTAAAAGTTAGGCATACACAAACATATAGATAAAAGTTGTTAGGAGGTAAGTGAAAGGCTGATCTAATGTGGTCCTGTCCAGTGTCGCCAGAACTGTTCAGCTCTGTATTTACATTTCAGGACTTTTCAATTCTACAAAAAAAAGTTTATTTGACAATGAGCAAAAGATATAATTTAGATCAATGAAAATATCATCTTGGTCATTTTTTTTTTTACACATTTTCTAACTGCAGTATTTCAAGAGGTATTGTGGAAGCTTTTTTAATTTTTCTTCTTTTATTTGTCCCATCTGAAAGGCTGTAATGAAGGCAGGGAAAGTTTATGTTAATATCTTGAAACATTAAAGACCAGTCGATTTGAACTGCAAACTGGACTTGTCTGGAGAATTTCTCCAGCTAGAATAAGGGTGATTCTTTCAAGTTACATCTGGAGGCCAGTGTTGTGTTACTGTTAAAACTATGAGTCTGTGCCGTTATTGTAGAGTAATTTTAATGTCTGTTGTTGAAGACAGATTAGAATTTTGCTGAGCAACACACTACGTATGTAAGGTCTTTTCCACAAAACTAAGGACCCAGGCAAGTTTCAAGTTGTGTAATAAACTGACTGACTGGGCCAGGAAATTCAGTGGTGAGTTATCAGAAAGGTGTTAAAACAGAGAAAACATAAGATGTGTTCAGTTTTTGGATAATAGAAACAGCTGATGTTGAATATAAAATTTTCTGAAACCAGCTTAGGCTGCTGAGTTTTAGCTGTATCAGTAAGACACTGTGTGCATGTACATAACAAAATAAGAAAGGGAAAAAAAAAGCTGTGGGAAACAGAGCTTTCATCTCTACCACAGTTTACACTGTTAAAAAAAGAAAAGAAAAAAAAAAGGCATTTTCTGCTTTATATTTAATTATTTTTCTCTTGTTAAGTATTGGAAGGATCCAAAGAGAATCAATGTAAGGATGTCACATGTATCAATACTGGGGGAAGTTCACTGTTGGACTGCTCCTACAAATTTTAATTCTTTCACCATTTACACTTTTCATCTCTTACCCATGCTCGTATTTTTCATGGTTATGCATTGAAAGATACATGAACATAAGATAATAAAATAAAATAAAAGGTACACTATGCAGTAACATCTTCAGCAGATTAAAAATGAATGTCATTTCTCAAATTTGCATGGCTGCCACTAGGTCAGTTGAGAGCTGCACAGCTTTTAGAAGGTCAGTTGTCAGTTGGTCCATTCAAAGTCAACTTGGATGTTCAAGGTCAGTGTCAGTGGTGGTTCTGGAATAACCTGTTAATTGAAAACAAAGCTATGCCTGGGCAAAAGCCTGCATTGCAATTACTTCAGGTTAACCTTGGGACTAAAAGGTCTAGTTCTGATCCTTAATAAAGTACTGCAAAAACAAGTTTAAAAGGTAATCTGATAATGCCTTTTCTTGTCAGGATTATGATGATTACTTTATGGTCATATTTTACTGCAGCAAACCAACCAAGAATTTACCTTCTTCTTTTTTCCAGTTTCTCCAGGGATTTGGTCAGCATTGTATGAGTGTCATTGATTTAACCCTGTCCCTAAGGCATTTTGGAAAGGTCTTGTAAGTCAAAGCAAATATCAAGATGTTTCAGCTGTCAGCAGGCTGTCATTTATCACCAGCATAATTTTTGGGGGAAAACTTTGCATGACACAAAAATGAACAATGGTTCTGCTTGGTTGCAGTGAATCAGTAGAGTGCTGGAGTGGTTTCCCTTTAGCTGTTGCAATAAGGGAATTGCACATATTACAGGAAATATGTAGACATGAAACCAACCTGAGAGCAAGGAGCAATTTTTTTTTATAAAGGAAAATTGTGATGTGGATATGCAGGTTCCTAGCTTTAGCAGTGGGGTGTAATATCTATGGATTGAGAAATCAACAGGCCAGTTACTTTTGTCAGGTTTTTACACCACACACAGCAGGACTTAACTCTTTCAGCCTTGCACCCATGCAGTGCTGTAGCGATGAACTTTGTTTCAGTAAAACAGATTCTTTGTTTCTTCATTTGCATCAAGTGCAAGTAAAGGGAGCTAACTTCTACAGTATTTTCAGCTGTGTCCACACGTCAGGAGGAAAAATTTTGATTTCAGTATTTTTCCAATGTTTTCCCCATCAGTATAGCAGGGAGGCTGCCTAGAGTTGAATGGGTTAAAATTTTCACTGTATGTTTTGTCAGTTGTTGTTGTTGTTTTTTTACATCTTGAATGTATCATAGATGTTCTTCTGTTCAGATTGGAAGGATGTAAATATGTATTATACCTGTACATACAGTGTTGAGATTTTTGCAATTTCAACAGAGCCTGTTATATCTAAGAGTGAGAATGTTGTGGTTTTTTATGCTGACTTGTGTGACAAGACATGCATGGCTGGTTGCTATTGTGTTGATGTTCAAATCTGTGATAAATGATTGGAGATTGTGTCTGATGTACAGTGTACTTCCTCTGATGCTTATAGCCTGCCTTCTTGTCAACTTTATAGACTTGGAGACTGTGCAAAGAAGGTTTTTTGTTCAAAGAAGGCTTTTTCAGTTGTTTGTTGTTTTTTGTTGTTGTTGTTTTAAAGCACAAAGAAGTCATCTTTGATTGGCAACAAAATGGAGAAAGAAAGAAATCTATTATGTTGTACAGTAGCAGCATACTCGTGCCCTCAGAATTTCACGCAGAGAAATCTGTCTTGTTTGTGCATAGGCTGCGACTCCCACGTTCACTCATACAGTGCACAAGTGGGCTTTTACGTGTATGACTGTTTTTACCCTGCCATGTAGGCAGTCACACTCCGATTTTTGGGGGGTGCATAACAGCACCGAACATTGACCTGGTTTACAGGATCTTTAACACATGTATTTGATCTTCTGTATGCATACACACGAGAAGGGGGTTCAGGCACTAACAGGACAGTACATCTGTTAGCCTGGGAGGTCGGAATGATCTTCACCCTTTATACACCAGGTGCCATGACCAGGATTCGAACCTAGGACCTTCAGATTGAAAGTCTGACACTTTAACCACTCAGCTGTTGTGCTGTCATCTATTGTGACAAGAAAATATGATATTGCTGTCATTGCCCTTCGATATTGGCCACAAATCCAAGTCCTGTAGGTTTGAGTGAAAGCACGAAGTGATTTCTATTTTGTTTCTACTTAACGTGCATGAAGACAGTCAGTGAACTGTCATATACTGTATGGTTCCAAGTGAATGGAGAGATCACTTTTATTTTTGTATAATTAAGTGTATGTGCCAGAGCAGTCACTTACCTTTGTTGCTTTTTAAAAGGAAATTTTTCATAACTTTTTTCCTCCAGGTTTGCCATTGATGGCACAAATGAAAACTTCCATTGGTTGAATGTGCATGATCAGCCTATCAATACTACATCTGATTTACTTCAGTGTTCTGTTCCTTTCTCTGGAGATTTTAAATGATGGGGGAAAACTTTAAATACAAAGAGAGCAGCTGAGCTGTCTTGTTTCCTGTTCCCACCACTAAAAATAGTTCAGAGCAGGATGAAATTCTCTTCTCCTTTCATCTGAGTCTATTGGTTGACTTCAGTGTGTGTAAAAGGACAGAGCTTGTGAGCTTTGCAGTTGTGTTATAAAGTGCTTAGAGCTTTGTCTTTTGACTGAGGATAGGCACTGTATAAGTTTCTGCCTCAATCTGTCTTTATGCAACCCAACCCACAATGTCTAGGTCAAAGTTTCTTCACATCTGGGGAAAACTTAAGTCAGAATTTTAAGGCAGTGGAATGTGAAAGAAATGTCAGTCGTGGAAAAGCCATATAATTTCAAAATAAAGGTCAAGAGAGAAGATACTGAAATCAATGTGTTTGCTTTATTCCCAGCTCTGACTCAATGGAAGCACTTTTCAGACTGTGGTGAAATTGAATGAGGTATTTAAAGTCTTTTTTTCCCCCGGAACAGTAACCTGGTAATCAGTGATAAACTGAAAGGGCATATCTAATGGTGTTTCCCCCCACCCCCTTCTTTTTCCAAATATATACAATGACAGACTTTGTGATGTTTTTGTTTCTGAGTTGGTATTTTATTGTTGGTTTTGCTTTTGTTTATCTCCCAGCATATACAATGACAGACTTTGTGATTGTTTTTGTTTTTTATTTCTAATTTAAGGCTTTTTTTTTTATTGTGGTGTTATCATTTATATCTCCCAGTGTGAAGAATGACAGACTTTGTGATTGGTTTTGGTTTCTAATTTCTTTTTTCTTTTCTTTTCTTGTTTTGTCTTGTTTAAATTTATCTTCCAGTATATATCCAGTGACTGTTTTTGTGATGATATTTATCGTTTCAATTAAAGTACTGTAAACTATAAAACTAAATTTATAAAGTTCCAGAGCTGCATTTATAGTTCAGATTTCTCTCATCTCGTGATTATTCAGTTTTTGTTTGTTATCACATTTAGTTCCAATATTGTGTGAGAGTAATTATAAATCTATTGGAAGTATTAGTACACATGGACAAGTGTTCAGATTTAATCGTAGTTCACATATACTGCAATTGTCAGTTCATTACTACAAGTACAGTTCTGATCCGAGATCAGTTTGAATTTGAACATAAGTGTTCGGTTTTCAAGTCGTCGTGAGTGAATCACTGAATGATCGAAGGAATTTTTAAGTGTTCTGGGGTGTTTTTAAACATAAAGAAGACATATACTATTAGTGTTGTAAAATGTGTTTATAAAATTATACTTGTAAGTGTGTATGTGTATAATATAATCTTCTACTGCAGGCATAATATATTATTTTCACATTGGTGTTCTAATATTTCAAAAGAAAGCAAATAGGAGTCACAAGTTGTTTTCATCGTTTATGAGAAAAGTCAGCTTCTTCCCCCCCCCCATATGATTTAATTATATGGGTTTTACTGTTGTTCGTTCGTGTAAAGATTAACATTTATCATGCTAATTTGTCTGACTGTTGATATTCTGTTATTTACTTGTCTGGATAACTACTTATACAAAAAAAAGTATGTTTATGTTTACAGCAGAATATGAAAGGAACTATTAAAACATGTTTTTTGTACATATGTATATATGTGAAATATCACTTACAACAGTGTGTATTATAAACCTGTATTATATTCTGTGGAATATGACATTCATAAAATTGGAGAAATGTCCTTTTGCATGACATGTTCTTACACGAAATGATAGTTTCAACTAGTGAAAAATGTAATGCACAGGTATTTCTCGTCATATGATGCGTTGTATATAGATTTGAGGAAGGGGGAAGTAAACAAAGAGTTGATGTTATGGTTTTGAAAATAAAAGAATTACAAGTTTTGTGGTGTACTTTGTGTATTATTTTCAGGTTCAAACACCCATTACTTCTTTACAGATTGCAAACCCTCATCAACATCTCTCTCCTGCCCACCCTCTGAAAAAACAAGAGATCTTTGTTCATGGGCTGCAACTCCCACGTTCACTCGTATGTACATGAGTGGGCTTTTATGTGAATGACCGTTATCCTGCCATGTAGGCAGCCATACTCCGTTTTTGGGGGTGTGCATGCTGGGAATGTCCTTTCCATAACCCACCAAACACCGACATGGATCACAGGATCTTTAATGTGCGTATTTGGTCTTCTGTTTGCATATACACATGAAGGGGGTTCAAGCACAAGCAGGTCTGCACATATGTTGACCAGGGAGATCAGAAAAATCTCCACCCTTTACCCACCAGGCGCCATTAGCGAGATTCGAACCCTGAGACCCTCAGATTGAAAGTCCAATGTTTTAACCACTCGCCTTTTGCACTCGTCAAAAAGAAAAAGAAATAATTGGGTATCTGTCTCTTGACATGAATGTGCTTGTGTGAGAAAGGTAATAATGTGGCACACATGTATTAGGGGGCATCAGCTAGACAGATTGAATGCCTGTAGATTCAGAATAATTTTATTTTCTCAGTAAAAGAAATTGTGGTGGAAGTCTGTGATACATACAGATTACAAGCAGACCGTAAACTTTGGCATTCAACATATTTAACACAAAAAATCAAACACAACAGTCACAGCAAAGCAAGCCCAAGAAAAGTATCACCTTTCCACTATTTAAAACAAACACACACACACCAATATCCACACAACCCTCCACACTTTTTGCATGTATGCTTGCACATGGTATTGAATAAGGTAGTGAAGTCCATACAAAACAATACCAAGCTGTGTCCCACATAATCGTTCATGGGCTGCAATTTCCATGTTCATGCGTATGTACACGTTTGGGCTTTTACGTGTGACCGTTTTTACCCCGCCATGTGGGCAGCCATACTCCGTTTTCAGGGGTGTGCATGCTGGGTATGCTCTTGTTTCCATAACCCACTGAATGCTGACATGGGTTACAGGATCTTTAATGTGCGTGTTTGATCTTCTGCATGCATATACACATGAAGGTGGTTCAGGCACAAGCGGGTCTGCACATATATTGACCTGGGAGATTGGAAAAATCTCCACTCTTTACCCACCAGGCGCTGTTACAGAGATTCAAACCTGAGACCCTCAGATTGGAAGTCCAACGCTTTAACCACTCAGCTATTGCACCAGTCTAATCTACACAATCAAGTTTAAATTTAGCCAATAAGGCACAGAAGCATCAGTTACATAAGTGAAATTAGCATCTTTATAGTAAAATTAACCTCGGTCACGGCGTCTGGTGGATTAAGGATGAAGGCTTTTCCATTCTCTCAAGGAGTCAACAGATGTACAGACCTGCTAGTAGTGCCTGAACCCCCTTCGTGTGTACGCACATGCAGATAAAATCCGCATGTTAAAGATCCCATAATCCTGTCATTTTTATCAAAACTGCTAGAAAAGATCATATTGTCTCAGCTCTTAGCTCATCTGGAGCAGAATGGCTTACTTAATTCCCACCAGTCAGCTTATAGACGTGGTCATAGTTGCGAAACAGCCCTTCTTAGAATAGTGAATGATTTGCTTTCGGGATTTGATGAGGATAAGATATCTGTTCTCGCTCTCTTAGATTTGTCAGCAGCTTTTGACACTATCGACCACTCTATCCTCTTGAACAGACTTAAAACTTCCTTTGGTATTCGTGACACTGCACTAGCATGGATCACGTCTTACCTGTCAGATCGTACACAGAAAGTGTGTGTAAATGGTACATACTCTAGAGTATCTGCCTTGAAATATGGTGTCCCACAAGGGTCCGTCCTAGGTCCTGTTCTTTTCGTGCTGTATGCGGCTCCTGTGTCGGATGTCATCAGTCATCATGCGATGTCGCATGAGAGCTTTGCTGATGACACACAACTTTATCAGTCGGCTTCCACAGCTGAATTTGATGCACTGGTGACTCAAACACAGGAGTGCATTGCTGGCCTAAAGGACTGGATGACTCTCAACAAGCTGCAATTAAATGATGATAAGACTAAATTGATGATAACCTGTCCAAAGAAGTTTCGTCAACATCCTTCCTTTCCTGACTCTGTTCTGATCAATAGCACACCTGTTTCACTTTCTCCCTCTGTTCGCAGTCTTGGTGTAATCCTGGACCAGTCTCTTTCCTTCCAACAGCACATTTCGAATATCTGTAAAGTTGCCTATTTGGAACTGCGTAGAATCAGCTCTATCCGCCACTATCTCTCAACCGATGCAACCAAGACACTTGTATGCTCTCTGGTTCTCTCAAGATTGGATTACTGCAATTCTCTTTTGGCCGGCCTTCCCAAATACCTGTTGGACAGACTCCAACGAATTCAGAATAACGCTGCCAGACTCATTTGCAGAGCTTCTAAATTTGACCATGTTTCTCCTCTTCTTCAGTCTCTCCACTGGTTGCCTGTTTCTGATCGAATAGACTATAAGCTATCCACTCTGACCTTTTCTGCAGTCAACGGATCTGGCCCAAAGTATCTTTCTGAACTCATCCATATCTATACCCCGTCTCGCCAGCTCCGTTCTTCCTCTGATACTCGACTTCTCAGGATACCTCACGTCAGAAGTAAGACCTATGGACACAGATCGTTTTCTTTTCAATCGCCAAAGACGTGGAACAAGCTCCCTGATAACCTCCGTCATTCTGATTCCCTCGCATCTTTTAAATCTCGTCTCAAAACTCACCTTTTCCCTCAGCAATAAGTTCAATTGTGGCAGGTCCACAACTACATGCATGTATATGAATGTGTATTGTGTGTGCGTGTGTTTATGTAAGTTTGTGCCTGCCTATGTGTGCGTATGTGTTAGGGTAGCTGTTAGATACACATGTATGTTAAAATGTATGTATGCAGTGTGTGTGTGTGCGTGCGTGCGTGCGTGTGTGTGTATGCGTGCGTGCGTGCGTGTGTGTGTGTGTGTGTGTGTGTGTGTGTGTGTGTGTGTGTGTGTGTGTGTGGTCACATTTTGGTGTGTGTATGTAACATAGATATAATGTTTTATGTTATCAAAAGCGTTTTTGTAAAGCACCTAGAGCAGATTTCTGGATAGTGTGCTATATAAGTATCCATTATTATTATTATTATTTATTATTATTAATCCTTGTCAGTGTTCGGTGTGTTATGGAAACAAAACATACCCAGCATGCACTTAGTATATCGGTGATAGTTCCAGATCTAAATGACGTTTACCAAACTGCAGCCATGAACTATGAAGTGCATTGCGCATGATCAGCTAACGAAATTTCGACACAAACAGCCTCAATGACCTTAAATGCCACGAACAATTTTGTTATGTGATGGTAGTGACGAACAGTCCTGGGAGACGAGCGGTGGAGATCGTGTGTCAGTGTGTGTGAAGACAGGGATGGAGATAGTATGTCACTCTTGTGTGTGTGTGTGTGTCCGTGCGCGCGCACGTGTATACTGTATGTCAGAGTGCGTGTGCGTCTGCTGTTGCCATGGTTCGGGTGGGGGTAGGAGTGTCTATTGTCATATGTAAGCAATGGTATAAAGTATGTATGTGATCTATTGTGCCATTTCATCCGCACACGTGTGTGTGTGTGGGGGGGGGGGGGGGGCATGGGCACATCGGTATACATTCCCTGGCAATTACAGGAATGAATCTTGTAGGGCTTTTTGTTTGGGGGGTGGTTTTTTGTGTGTTTTTTTTCTAAGCACGCTCGTTGTGATATTGACCTCTGGATTTCATCAAAGTGACCCTACTAATTAGCTCCCGACCCTAAAGTGACGCATAATATTTGGCACAAGAGTTTGTCAGATCAACACTGACAGAACAGAAGCAGTAGTGCTATCGGCAGTACGGTAGCGTCCGGCAACTAAACAGCTGTCGTGGGTCAGCTATGTGTTCCACCAGGTCTATGTTCCCCCCAATTTTTTTTCACCCAGGTCTAAGTTCCCCCAGGTCTGTTCCCCCATGTCTAGAACCACTCATTGCTGGCCACTATTGACTGCCGGACCCAAAAGTGCACACACTGTGTTATTTTGTTACATCTGTCTATTACAGATTAGTAGCAGGTGTTTCACCACTGCTTGACCACTACTGACCAATGTTGTACACTACCAGACTTCAACTTGCATCACTTTGTGGCGGAAATGCATTGATTTGGGCGTATTCGCAGGGCGGTTTGACCATTACTGAGCTGACCACTATATTGACTATTGTTGGCCATTGTGGTCTTCAAGTGCATCAGTCATAATTCTTTCCAGGAAGATGTTGAAGAGAGTTGGTGAGAGCAAACAGCCTTGCCTCACTCCGACTGTGGTTCTGAACCAGTCCCCTATGTTACTGTTGAAGTAGACTGCGCTGGTGGCTTTGTTGTAGAGGTTCTGTATCACTCGGGTCAAGTTGGCATTGATGTTATACAACCTCATGGTGGCCCATAAAGCTGCATGCCATACTCGGTCAAACGCCTTCTTGAAATCCACGAAGACGTGGTAGAGGTCTTGCTGGTGTTGGAAATACCTCTTGCACAGTATCCTGAAGTTGAAGATTTGCTCTGTTGTACTGCGCCCTGGTCTGAAACCTGCTTGTTCCTCTACGATGACCTTCTCCGCTTGTGGCTTCAATCTATTTAGCAGGATCTTTAGCATGACTTTGCTGGGATGGCTTATTAGGCTGATCGTGCGGTAGTTCCGGCACTGTTGTAGATTGCCTTTCTTGGGGAGATGGGGAGAATGATGATCATTGACTGGGTCCACGGTGTTGGCCACTCCCCTGTCTGCCAGATCTTGTTGCAGATGGTTGTGAGGGCTGTGATCATTGCTTCTCCCCCTGCTTGGACCAGCTCTGCTGGGATATTATCCACTCTTACTGACTTGGGGTGGTTGTCGTTGTTGGTTGCTGGAGGGACGTTCAGTACCTCTGGGTCTCCCGTGGCTCTGTGACCGTACAGCTCGGAGCAGTATTCAGTCCACCTCTTCAAAATGTCCTGTTCTTCAGTGAGACATTTTCCGGTTTTGTCCTGGGTGGTGGTGGTTCGCTCTTGCTTTGTGCTGGTTAATTTTTTTTTCCTGGCATTGCTCTTTAATCCAGTTTTCTGTTGCCTTTATCATGCTTTTCTTGATTTGTTTCCTGACCACTACAGACCACAAAATGAAGGGTTCCTAGTTTACTTTTCTGAGTCATTGCAAGGTTGATTTTAAACCGGCAATGGAAGGATTGTTTAGTTGTCACATTTGTGCGCCTCAGTATTTCCCTCTATTTTATGTTGTTCACACACACACACACACACACACACTCACATATATATATCGTCGCGCTTGGTGTCAACGCGTTTCCTAACATTTTACGCTGTTTTCTGTCACTGATTTGATTGTTTTCATGACTGGTTTTACACAGTTTTTGTCACAATGTTCACAACAACATAACATCAACTTGAATTTTTCATTTTTTTAAAATTATCAATATTTCAGACTGTGTGTTTGTGTCGCGAGAGCTCAAGCACACACACACACACACACACACACTGCAAAACATCCTGGATATAAGCTTAATCTCGTAACTTCACGCGTTGCCAAATCTTGCTTGGCGACCGAAGAACATTCAAAATGGCTGGCTAGCAAGATGGATTTACAAGCGGAGTATCTTGCCGACAACGACAGATACGCATTTCTCCTTGGTTCTGCTCTGAGAAACGACGACTCAGAACATTTTTTTTGTATATATGATTCTATAATACCCAGTGAACTCTCGGATATTCAGGTAAGCCATTTCTGATGTTGTAAAGAACGCGTCCATGAACTTTACATTGAAAACACGTCCTTGTTTTGTTTTGATCTTAGACGCTGGAATTACGGCAAGGAAAAAATTAACAAAAAATGTGAAATATTCTTGCTTTTTTTCATTCATTGTTTTGATCGATTGATCCGTCAATAACGTGATGAACATTCCTGAAGACAAGATTGTCAACAAGTTCGTGTTCCGCGGGGTGGTTTGTTTGGAAAGTTACTTCCCTTGGATCTTTTTTTTTTTTTCTTCTCCACCCCTCCCCGCTTCACCACCTTCAGCGAATGCTGGTGTTTTGTGTGACCCAGATGATTTGCATGGCATAGATTACCTGCAAACGTACGCTTGTGATATAAGATAGCACCTTTTGTTTCGAAGGATGTGTTTTGCTCTTGGTTGTTTGTAGTTGTAGGTCGCATGGAAACTTTTGCATTTATTGAGGACAAGCAGTAGGCTGTTTTCGTTGAACGGAGGCACAAGGACTTCGACGAGGAAAATCAGTGTACGTGCCAGGTGAGGTGTCTCGGTTCGCGTCGTTTTGTTTGTGTTGATACATGTACGTCGTGCATAGCTTTTTCCATTTCGTGCGGCGAAAAGTGGGACTGTTTTTGCAGCATACTGGTTGTTGGGATAAGAATACCCGTTGAAGATAAACGAGATTGTGATGAGGCAATGTCTGCAAACGATTGGCTGCACGCCGAAGCGTGCTGACCTTATCAGGTCAAGTTGCCTGTTCTGGCAATGGGACGAGCACGCGCCTTACCTCCAGTCATTGCCAGCTTTGTTGTGGAGTTTACGTGTCACACCCACAACTGACCAAAAATGGATGTGTGTATCTTACACACACACACACGCGCGCGCGCGCGCGCACAGACACACACACACACACACACACACATACAACACTATACAGTATGTTACTGGAAAGTAGAATACAAGCTTGCCAAACCACAGCAGGCATCACTTTATCAGTTGCTCCTTTTTTTTCTCTCTCTCTTTTCTTTAATGTTGGAGAACAAACTGAGGAAATAACATTGATAAGGGCTGCAGTGAGGTTTTTTATGTTTATTTTTAAAGAAAGAATTAATTGAAGGAAAATGTTAGGGCAATGTGTTAGAGGGAGAATGAGTGAGGTAGCTAATTTGAACAGTATCTTTAGAATGTGTAAACAAAAACTGAGGGACCAGGGAAAATATGGGGACAGAATTTAGGCATATTGATATAACCACTGCCTTTCCTGTTGTTACCTGGTATTTCAAGCCCAACATGAAACTTGGAAGATGAATTTTTAGTCATAGAATTAGAAATTGGTCCAGAAAGTGATGGGCGGTTTATTTTCATCTGTTTTAGAACATGTGACATTGTGGTATTGAGTATTGATTAAGATCTAATTTAAGATTTTAATAATGTTTAATGGTTTACCTTGCCAAAAGTGGTACATTTATTAGAATGCAGTTTATTATCTACTGGGTTATTTTCTTCTAGCACTGGGAAAGACTAGCTTAGCCTTTTCGCCAAGCTGGCACAAGACACAATGTACTGCTTGATAATTTGATTTTGTACAGTGTGAAAATGTTTACTGGTGGAAGCCCAGCAGACCAGACTTAATCCAACCACACTATGAAATTGTCATGTTCTAGGAAATTTACTCTGCTTTTTGGATTGAAATATACCCGGTCTTCTGAGAGTTGAGAAAACACAGACAGATGGTCCACCATGTATTCCCCAGTACAACCACACCTGGTCTTATATGTCTCAGTCCCAGCACCAGCAGTCCAACAATAGCTGTTAGTGTTGCATGACTGTAGGTCACTTTCCAGAAGAGACTCTGCACAGGAAACATGAACTTGTCCAGCCAGCATGTGCTGTTCCATTCCCTCCAATCCTTTCACACCCATCCACCCTTCCCTGTCCACCCCTTCTTCCTGAAAAATGGATTTGAAAGGTCAAAATTTAAAAGATCAAGTCCAGTTCTGGTCCATGAAATGTCTCCTGTCAAGAGGGTGCTGGTTTTGTAATGTCTGTGTGTGGAGTTTGTTTTTGTTTTACTCGTTTAACGTCGTTAGGTTTAAAAATGTACTTCGAAGCAATTATTATTATTTGTTTTGTTTAAAGATAAACACACACACTTGCACATTTACACGCTTTTATGCACACATACAGATATTTGCATGCATGCATCATCCATGTAATGATGTATACACACATGCATATTATTTACATGTACACACATGCATCACATACATGCTCATAGACACATACATACATGCCATGCATTCATAGATAAACACACACACACACACACACACACACACACACACACACACACACACACACACACACACACCTTACCAGAAAGTTATTTATATGGTCTTGTCCATAATTTCCCAACAACCACCACCACAACAAGAAGAGCTGTAACAAAAGTAAGAAAAGTTGTTGAGCAGCATGACCATAATCTGCCTCCACAACAAAGGCTCAAGACAGTGATCCTATCAACTGTGCATGTCCACACAAGGGGTTAGAACAGAGCAGCTGTAGACTTAAACAGTAAATGGCCTTGGTCAGATTGCAAGTCCTGACAGGACTGTTGGATTGTGGTCAAAGGGAATTAAGTCCTCAGCACTGAAAATACAGACTGAAGAAGGTCACTTTGTGTATGTGTAACTTCAACTTGAGAACGTTAGGCTTTGATGTGTTGGTAAGGTTTACTTATATTGTAAGTAGTGTTGTTCAGCACTGAAAATACAGACTCAAGAGACGCTTGGTTTGTGTAAAGAGTGTTTGACTGTTACATGTTGGTATGGTTTACTTGGAAGTGTATCAGGAGTTACCCAGTGTTGACTTTTGCAGAATATTATGTGAACATGTCACTGGAATAATTTCAGTTATGCTCAGGAAATGATGTTTAGGAGCTGAGTGAATTGTAACTGAGATGTTCCTAAGGTAGCACCAAAAAACAGTGTATGTTACGTGTGTGGAGACCTGAGTGTATACATTACAGTGCACATTTGTTTTTCGTTGTTACTGTTGACAGAGATGAGTACGGTGTGTTGAGCTTTATCAATCATTACATGTATAGATTTTCTTCTTCTTAGTTATTGGTTGTGATGGTGTGTATGTCTTGTGTGTGCAAGTATAAAAGGGTCATTGTTATTATTTATATATTGTTATTATTGTTATTATTATGATTAAGTGATTTTGAATTATCTTCTTGTTTTGATTTAGGTAACAGGATATTTTTCCCTTTTGTTCTTTGTCTTTTTTCTGGTTTTGACACTTTCTTTCCTTTTCGAGTTAAAGGTATAAAAATAGTTAATCCTCACACTGTCACATTTTATATGGCCCAGCATGTTTCTTGGGTAAAAAAACACAAACTTCAGACACAAGCTGCAGTACAGTCAGTATAGCTTTCAATGTTTGTTGTTGTTGGTTTTTGGGTGGGGGTGGGGGATAGGGGCGGACAAAAAAGAACCACATTTTTCACAGAGGGTGTTCCTGTTTTGTTCATGGGTGGCCATAAACCTGTACATTATTCATTGTTGTTTTTGATCTGTGAAGCAAGGCAAGAGACAGTTAAAAAAAAAAGAAAAAAAAAAAGAAGAAGAAAGACCTGGAATTTTTAGCATTTGTAACTCCTTTCAGTGAAAGTTAATGTCAGCTTCAAGAGAAGTCTTTGGAATTTATTCACAGCTAAAGTTAATATTAACTTCAAGAGAAGTCTCTGGAATTTATTCATAGCCTTGGTGAATGACTTGTAAGTTAATACTCAAAAGTGCAGTCATGTAATATTTGATTCCACATTACTCAGTAATGCACACTCATTCAGACACTGTGTATTGTGCAGTTTTGTTTATGATACGCTTCTTCTTTAAAAGAAATATTTGAAATACCGTTTTGAAATTAAAATTACATCTGTGACTTTGACACTGTGGTGAAGCTAAAAAAGATATGATGGTGCTGTACACTTGTGTCTTTTTATTAAATTTCTAGTGTGAAAAGTTGGAACTTTTCTGATCATTATCATATATGATTTACCTTACCATTCAGTTTAGATTATTTTTTTAGACACTTTTCTCAGATTTGACAATGGAGAGACACAGAAAGAGGCAGTGTCTCTCTGATTCGTTTGTTACAGTTGTATCACAAAGAAACAGTTCCAGCATGAAACAAGGAAAAAACATGTCACCCTTGCCATTGCACAGTTGAATGATTTCTGTGTTGGGAGCACAGCAGTGAAGGCTGCTTGTGTTATATTGAGTGACCTTATTGAGCTGGGTCGTGAGACATACATTTGCAAACAACTCATTGGGTGAATGTCAATGTGAACTTCTTGTTCCCTTGTTTGGCATTTAACCCATCTGATGCCATTTTCCCAGAATACTGATGGCAGTTTGTGTTATAAATCTCTTTTGTATTTTCACATTCTATCGTTATTATTATTTTTTTGTTTTAATGGTTAATTTTAATAAAGATTGGAAAGTATTTGTATGTGTTTGATTGTTTTTCTGATTACTCCTGGAATGACATTAAAGATTGAAAATGCCATGTCACAACTTCATGTTCATTACTGGCAAGATTGAGTGGGAATGTTATTGAAGGCATTTTGCAAATGAGATACACACTATGAAATACACACAGTAAAAATCAAATCAGCAAAGGGAATTTGGCTGCTTATGAACTTTTTCTTCATGATAAGACAATTTTGCTTTTGTTGCTCTTATATAAATACTTTGTTTGCCTTTTGAAAAAAAAATGTTTGTTTCAGAAAGTTTGATGCACAGTGGATTGCTTTCACTCTGATGTAATGATAGCTGATGCTTGTTGTGTAACCTGAATAGATATTATGGTCATCTGTTTCAAAAAGAACAAACCAAATAGTTCTGGATTGTGATATAATTTTTTGGTCTGCTTGTTTATTTTGTTTGTGTTACGATGATGATGATAATATTATACTATAATAGTTTATTTCTATTGCGCTTTCCATGGAAACAAAATTCAAGGCACATAATTGGGGTTGATGGACCAGACTTGGCGCTCAGATCATTTCGGTTATTAATCTGCAGATATATTTGTTCTCTTTATGGCAGGTGGAGAAAATCAAGGAACAAGCGCGAGTTATCGCTGACCTCCCTGAAGACGAGTTCAACGAGCTGGTGTTAAATGCTCGAGACTATAGTCTGGCCCGTGGCCGCCCATCCCCCTCCCCAATCTTGGCCATGAGCACCAATGGACAGGAGGTACTCCGTGATCACAGCGATGAAGCGGATGGTCAAGTCTCCTCTCTGGTGACGAAATTGGACTTCAGCACCAGTGCTTCCAGTCACAGGTTCTTGGTTTCTGGAGTGAAAGATGATGACTCCGGCTTGCCCTCTTCCACGAAGACAGGGCGGCATGCCAGCTTGTCGTCAGACGATACTTTGGAAATGGAGGAGAAAGACCATGTAGAGAGCATCTGCCCTTACTCACTTGTGCGCAAGGAAAATGATGTGGGAGAGATGGAAGAGGAGAGGACTGAAGTGCCGAGGTTGAGGGACCTGGTGGTGGTGAGTCATTCCTACAACCCAGACTATGACGAAGAGGTGCCCGTGGAGCATGACGACGAGTCCATTGAGTCCCCTCGCAGTGATGCGTCAAGCACACGGGAGTACGACCTTCCTCAATTGGATGGGGAAGATGCTGTGGAGATGAAAACATTCAACTCTGAGCAACATCCGTGCTATTACGATGACGAGGACAGTGATGATGGCATCCGCTCTTCACTTTACACTGGTAGGAACTCATGGAGAACGATGGAATCCTCCCGTCCTGCCTCCAGTGCCTCGTCGATTAATTTCACCAGGTCTTCCAAGTACCTGGCAGAGGGCAAAACGATTTCCAGCCTTCGTAGCAACACAGCCACCTCTGCCAGCACCAAGATTAGCAACGTAGATGAATCAGTGAACTTCTCACTGGGCAGTTTCTCTGCCCAGCCTAGATATTCTCCAGACCGTGGGGGTGCCTTGTCAGGTTTGTCTCTTTCACCGCCTTTCGGCACTGGGAAAGACTTGCTGAACAAAGTCGGGGAATCGGTCAGTTCCTTGATGAAGATCTCTTCCCAGGATCCCTGTCAAACAAAAGCAGAGACAGATGGAGACACATGGGACAAGAAGAGACAGAGACAGAAGAAGACAAACAAAGGTAAGGTTATGATATTTTTAACACTCCCTCTTTTGCCATTACAGGTGATGTTAGTCAACAAGACGGTGCACTGCTGTTGGCCACTATAGTCAACATTGAGGAGTCCTGTTAAACAGACCGTTTTTCACATTGTAACAAAGCTTGACAGCTGCATGCAGCCACGTTTCCTGCACAACAGGAAATTGACTAACCTGCCCCCCCTTGACCGAGTTTTAAGAGAATATGACCACTGTGTTGTTTTGACATGAACTGTATAGTGTGATTGAGAGCTTCAAGTCTAAAATATATGGTGATGGGGAGTGTTTTTGACGCAAGAAGCTTTTCGACATAAAAGTTAAAATGGTGTTTATGCGTTTGCTTAATACAGGAGTTCGTGCAGAGGTATGTTTCTGTGAATAATGTTGAAAAACAGGACGGTCTTTGTGTATTTCAACTATGTTGAATCATTTCAGCTATGTTGAATCAAGAGCCTCTGCACCATGTTATTGTAAACCATCCAACAAGCAGCAACAGACATGACAGTTAAGTGATTACAGAGTTAGGGGCTTGTGGGTCTGTTTGGTCGGTGGTTCACATCACAACAGCACAGTTGATTATTAAGATTATTAAGGTTGGTGATGTTTCAGTTCATTAGTTTGATGACCCCACACCCACACCCCTGCACTCCTGCTCCCGCTCGAGACCTGACAAAGCGCGTTGGGTTACACTGTCAGTCAGGCATCTGCTCAGCAGATGTGGTGTAGCATATGTATTTCTGGATTTGTCTGAACGCTGTGACGCCTCCTTGAGTAACTGAACTGAACTGATGTTTCAGATTTCTCAGGACCATACATGTGCAGATCCGTTAGTGCCTTCACCGCCTGATTCATATATACAATCATACAGAAAATCCAATGGGCATATTATTAGGATTCCATAACGAATTTTAAGGGTATGGAGGATTGTGGAAATGGAATGAACCCAGCTTGCACACACAAAAAATGGAGTGTGGTTACCAACACAGCAGGGTAAAAGCAAACACATAAAATCACACTTGTATTAATGACTGAACATTTGAGTGATATATATATATATATATATATATATATATATATATATATATATATATATATATATATACCAATACCGCAGAAGAATGCAGCAGAAGAAGAAGAAAAGCTGCGTCTGCTGTGGATATGTTTGAGTTAGAGTTAGAATTGGAGCATGTTTCAGTGGCTTAAAGCAAAAAAAAAAAATGGAACAGTGGAACTTACTTTTTGCAGGACATTGTGAGACCAGAGATGCCATCAGGGTATCAGTTAAGTTTACAGTGCTTGATCACCAAGCATGGAAAAACCAATACCAGCACCATAATGGTTTTTCATTTTCCATGAATGTTATGATTAGCTCCATAAAAATTTAACTTTCAGTCTGGATGATTCCACTGTGGAATTACCAATCACAAATTAAGGTGTTTTTTCCTCATGGAAAATTTTTTTCCTCATTTTCCAGACAGTTGTCTTTGTCTTGTGTGTGTGTGTGTATGTGTGTGTGTGTGTGTGTGACTGAAACCAGACTGAATGACACAGGAAATAAATGATGAGCATCCCAAGGCAGCTCTCAGTCGGTTCTAGCCAGGTAGGCAGCCTGATGTGCAAATGACTCCATGTTTGTAAAGTGCTTAGAGCTTAGTCTCTGACCAAGGATAGGAGATGTGTTAATATATCTTAACATTTCATAAATAGACTTCATGACTAGAAGTTTGGCTTCAGGCAGAAAACATTGTAAGTATGCCGTGCAAGTTTTAAGCTCTTGACAGTTTAACTCTGAACACTTTATATTGTTTTTCCAGATAGTGCAACATGACTGTACTTTGTTTACTGACATTTCACTTTTTCATCTCAAATCATTCTGTATAGTTCTGTATCATGTGAAGTTATACGCACACTCATAAACACTCACGCACACACACCAGAACAACCACCAGTAAAGGTGGTTTTTTTTTTAGATTACTTTATTTTGAATTTAATTGCTTGTAGATAATGTATACTCACATGCACACACAATTATATAATTAAAAAGTCTTTGTTGTATTTCATTTCAGAAGTCTTCAAATTAAAAACTTATTTCCTTTTTTGGTTTTTGGCTATAGTGTAAAAATTAATGTGTGTGACAAACTCACAAAGTGTATTATTTTAATCTTTAAGATGCTCATGTACAAAGTATGTAGTGTGTGCAACTTTGTTTAGAAAAAATAGTTTGGTATTTCATTTCATATGAAATAGTTAAAGCTAACTGGAATTGCAAAACGGTGCGCTGTCGACAACACTAAAGAAGCAGCCATTGGTTGTGTGTGTAAGAGCTAGTCTTGCACCAAGAAAGTCAAAGTTATGGATATTGCAGGATTAGATTTGAACAAGGGCAATTGGTTTCATTTATTTTATTCAGGATTACATTTTGGAGAGAGAAAGGAAGGCCACATAGCTTTGTGCCATCCCGTTGATGGAAATGGCTGTTTTTGTGACTTTTTCATTCCCGTTTTGCGTTTCATTTTGGCATTCCCGTTCTACTGTTTTTTTGTGATGCCACACACCAAAGTATCCTTCCTTCATTTACACCAAGTGAGAAGAAAGGATATAAGTCATCTTTTGTGTGTGAGAGTGATTTGAGAGGCACGAAACAGTAGGCCTACCTTCATTGATGTAATCACTAAGACTTCAGTGCTACACTTCAAAATTAAGAAATTGACAGTGGTGCGAACATCTCCCATACCCCAACTCACTACTTTTCTCTGTTTCTGTCTGGGGAAAGGTCTGGTGTGTGAAAGGTATGGCTTGACGGCAGAGGTAAATTCACCTGCAATTATTTGGGTGAGCAATAAATGATGGCTGTGTTACATGCAGTTTATACCTAGAAATTAACTCATGGGCAGAAGTAATATATATTTGCATCCTAAGGTACACTGTGCAGTTTACTTGGTACACTTTTTTGTGTTTACTTTTTTTCAAAATCTGTGGTCTTTTAGCCTGACATTGACTGATTGAGTGATAATTTTTTAGGTAGATCTTGTAATGAAACACAACTTGTTTACTAACGATTAGCGAATCTGACAGTGGAGTTTGTTGGGACTTTTGTTCATTTCTTTCACTTGTTTCAGACTTCCTTTGTGACAATGTGAGTATCCTCTATCAGGTTTTGATTAAATAGTGGGGATTGGGTAGGTGGGTGGTGCTGTTCTGCAGCGGCTGTTGCCTGAAAGACATTTTTATTTTATGTGCAAATAATGTCAGGACCAGTTTAAAGTTTCATTCTGGTTTATTGTTGACACCACCTACCTCTGGTGGTAATGGGTTGAAGGAAATTTAATACTACTCTGACACCACCAGAAGGCTGGCAGAGGGAATAAGTTAATTTTTAGTATGGATGCACGGGGACTGAACTCGCAACAGAATGGTGCTGTAGCAACTGGGGTGTTGAGCACAGGCACCCAATCATCTCCTAAGTGTGGTCTGGCCTCATTCATCCTTAGAGTGATAGAAACACACACACACACACACACACACATATATATATATATATATATATGTATATACATGTGTGTGTGTGTGTGTGTGTACACACACACACACACACACACATTGGAAGCATATCACAAATAGATAGGTGTAGATGTGGTTTGCATGGCATGAACAGAACCGGTAACCCTTTGTATGGCTTGACCTTTTGTATCTGGGATGAACAGTACCGGTGTTTCGTGTTTTCACAGCTGTGTCAAAAGAGCGTGGTGAATGTTTCTCACACACGTGAGGTTGTGTTGGTTGTGGATTCTGCGTGTGTCACTGACGTCAGCTTGCGCTCAAGGCTGTCAACGGTGCACATTCCAGTTATCTCGGGGACGAATCGATAATGGACGACCTTAGTGTAGTCGGCGAACCAAAGACGGCAGAGTCATTGTGGGTCTTTTGACCTGTCCGGGGCTAAAGTAGACTTCAGATGTGCATGGCGTGTAACAATCAAAATTAACTAAAAACAGAAGCTGTTAGCAGGTAAATTAGCAGGGTCCTGCGGAATCGAAGTGGCCAGTGAGCGCACGCATAAATCATACCGCAGACCTTTTGTCCCGCCGCAGGTGACGACCAGTCTCGAACTGTGCGCAGCGTGTGGCACAGTGACAGTGAAGAAGACTGCCATTATCTAAAACTACCTGACAGCAGAGTGTGTCTGTCAGTCGCAACAGTCGCACTGACTTGGGAACAAGCCTGCTGCCGACTGCATCACGATTGTACTGTGACAGCCCTCCCACTATTTGTAACGGACTCAGTAGTGTGGCTTCCGAGGTTTGCGAGGTGGTTTACTATGGCATGTCCCACTCGAGCTCTTCTCGTTCCACCCTCGCCTCGCCTCGAAACCGCTTCGTCAGAATGAGAAATCCATAAATTTAGCTTGTGCTGAACCAACCTGGTATGCTGAGCGCTATTGTTGTAAGCATGGGAAAAGAATAAACTAGAAAAGATGTTCCCACCAGAAACATAGATCTGTGCATTTTAGTTGTCGCTTCACAAGAATCTAATGGAAGCATTCAATTCGACCGAGAGTGAAGTGATCAGCGTCGTCTGCTTCTGAAAAGACAGCGGCGGACCCGTGCACATTGACAGTAGTTGTCAGTCACGGAACAGATTAAAGCTATTAAAGAGTTACAACACAAACAGTGCCGGCCGACGTAAGAATAAGAATGTAAGTTCGGCCAAACCTGATCTCCGTTTTTATCAGAAACGGTTCAGGAACAACACGACCATCCGGCGGGTGTGTTTCGGCTTTTCCACGCCATTTCCGCCGTTCAGTCGGCTGCCTTGACACTTTGTCAAGCGTTTGGAGACTTTGGTGTGTCATTTCAGATGAGAGTTCGCCAAAGCAGATACATGTGTAGTGTCAGAGAAGTATGTAGAGATAAATCGATGGGAATCAGATACTGAGAGAGCGAGACCAAGGTGAGCGGGTGTGTGATGAAGGGCTTGCTGGTAAAGCCGGTCAGTTGATAGAAGAGGGAAGTGTGTTGATCGAAAGGGGCGTGGCAGAGGAGAGCCGGGGAAGAAGATGGGTCCTGTGAAGCATACAAACGGTGCCAGCTTTCCACCTGTCGAGTTTTTCCGCTATGGCTTTGACATTGCCCAGCTCTTCAGAATGGCTACCCAGGGTGAGTGTACTTTGGTCACACTGAGTGCTCTAAGGTCAGTCGGATACAGATCTGTCACTGCTGTGTCTTTCGGTGTTTGGAATCAGGTTATTCATTTTGTGAAAATCTCTGGTCATAAATTGTGCATGTGTATCAAACTCTTCACTTGTACACACACTTCCACCCATGTATGCACACACACTGTTCAATATCTGAAAAGTCATTTGTTTATCTCCTCTCTTCCCTCAACCTACCTGCGTCCTAGTGTGTGGGAACGAAACACACATGTATGTGCACATGTGGTTGCAAACCGGCTAAGTCGTTAGCTGTTAGTTGTTGTTTTTCACTCAAACCTTCATTCACTTAATTGGTTTTAGCTAGACTGCTTTCTTAGCACCTCTGTCAACCAGTCTACTCAGTGTATACATGACAAATATATTTTTATGCCCGCTCTTTGTGGTTGTCTCAGTCCCTGTTTCCTTTCAAGGCTCAGTCTTGTTCTAATTGTAGTTGGTATTTGGGTTCACACTTCCCTCTCCCCTGACCCATCACCAGTTGCATCTGTGTCTCATGTTTCCTTATCTCCGCCCTTTCAACTAGCCTTTGTTCAAATGAGACTGTAACACCAGGGAATGAATGCGTTTGTGTCTTGTCTTCAGTTTCATGTTTTTCAAGTCTTCATATTGGACAAGGAAGGAAAAATATTAGGGAATGTGTTGGTGGTTGAGCAAGGCTGTTTGCCTGCTTTCTGTAGGCATATATATATATGCATGTGTGTCTATGTGCGGTTCAGCGTTACTTCATGGGGGGGGAGGGGGGGCAGATGGGGGGGGGGGGGTATGAAACAGCCAAATGATGAAATGTGTGTTGATATAAGAATTGGTCTGACTGACTGTTAGATACGGACAACCACACTCCCTCCCCACCCCCACACACACGCATGCACACACACACACACACTCACACACACAGAGATTTGTCCCATGACCTTATCACATTGTCTCTATCAGGAAGCTGTAGACTAGTCATTGTTCCTGCTGAGAACACAACAGTAACCTCATTTTTTATGTTTATAATTAATTTACATGTAAAATATCCGCAGGGTGGTTAGATGGCAGACAAGAATACTAACAGTCACAATAGTTTGTTGAGGATAAATAATCCACACAAGATCAGAGCTTCTGTATATGTTCATTCACTGTTGTTGAGAATTCGTTCGTTCGTTCTTTAGTTTGTCTTTTCACTGTAAGTGATATTAGACGAATGTTGAGAATGCTTATCCCCATATTGTGTATATAATATACAGTTGACTTCTTGTCATACTAAAGTCAGTGGATTATTTAGTGATAGATTGTGAAATGTTTGTGTTTGTGTATCTGTGTGTGTGTGTGTGTGTTGTGAAAGACAAGGCCTGACTAAGCGCGATGGGTTACGCTGCTGGTCAGGCATCTGCTTGGCAGATGTGGTGTAGCGTATATGGATTTGTCCGAACGCAGTGACGCCTCCTTCGAGTCCTTGAGCTACTGAAACTGTGAAAGAATGTGTGTGTGTTTGTAATTGTTTTGACAGCATGTGTACATAAAAAACATAACATGTGTCTATAATTTAGTATAAATGGTGTGTGTGTGCGCGTCAGAGAGAGAGAGAGAGCGTGTGTGTGTGTGTGTCTCTCTCTTCCACTTTAAGTGATATTAGGGGTGGTGGTGGGAACAGTATTGGGCAGAGGGTGAAGAATGGTGTGTGTGTGCGCGTGTGTGTGCATGTGTGTGTGTGGTGGGGAAAGATACAGAGCATTGGGAAAAAATAAAACATTAAAAGGGGAGACATAGGCATATAGAAGGAAACACTAACATCAAACAACTGTAACAACTATAATGTGTGTGTGTGTCACTGTGTGTGTGTGTGCGTCATTCTGTGTGTGTGTTCAGTATTGTATTATTGTTCGTCACAACCATATTTTTTGTGAAGTTTGGTCTTTCTTTTTCTTTGCAGTGAGATGGTTAGAAATGTAGAACTAGAAATGATGATCACTAAACATGCAGTGTGGATCCAGATCACTAAGTGACTCACACATATCCCCAGTGTTACCTGTACTTGTAACACACACACACACACACACACACACACACACACATATGATATTTGGTGTTGAAGATAAGGAGTTAAACATTTCTCTGTCATACACAATATGCAAGTCTTACGTATACAGAAATACAAACAGCTTTGTTATACTCAAATATTTTTTTCTTGGATACCTCCCTATTCCCACTCAACAAGTCTACTGCTATGACTTCCACTCCCATATTAGCCTCTTTCTGTCTCTCTTTTTGTCTCTCTTGCCAAGTTACTGTCTCTTTCATGGTGTTGTTTAGGATGAAATATTGTACTTTTTTTTTTCTTTTCTTTTTTTTTAAATGTTTACTCTCTGACACTTATTCATGAGGGGCTATGGCCAATTACTGAATAAACCTTCTCTCTTTCTTTTTCGATTTCCCTCTCTCTCTCCCTCTCTCTGTCTCTCTCACACACACAGACATGCACACACACTGCTCCTGTCTCCCAGTCCCAGTCATTCAGATGAGACGACAAACCAAGTTCCCATGTGCAGCATGCACTTAGCGCACGTTAAAGAACCCACGGCAGCAAAAGGGTTGTTCCTGGCAAAATTCTGTCGAAAAATCCACTTTGATAGGAAAAATAAGTAAAACTGCATGCAGGAAAAAATACAAAAAATGGGTTGCGCTGTAGGGTAGCGACACGCTCTCCCTGGGGAGAGTAGCCTGAATTTCACACAGAGAAATCTGTTGTGATAAAAAGAGAAATACAAATTTCTTTACACTCTGAGTCTCTCCCTGTCTTTGTGTCTGTCTTTTTTTTTCAAAAATCAGACAGCACAACCTGTTTAGATATTTGTTAAACTATTGGGCTCTGAGTCTGTTACCATATATATATGAATAAATAGATGAATATATGTGTGTGTGTGTTCACTATTGTGGCAGAAACAGTGCAGTCATTGAATCAGTGGTGAAGGTAGTACAATAGCAAAGTGTATTTCCCATTGTTCACCAGGTCTTACTGTGAAAGAGAGATAGATCATAGAGCGAGAGAGAGAGAGAGAGAGATATGGGAGCTGGGAGAGGGTGGGGTGGGGGAGAGATAAAGTATGTTAAATGAGTGGGCAAATGTGTGCACAATGTGTGCCTGTATCAGTGTATGTGAGGGAAAGAACTAGTTCTGTCCCTGAAATTGATGGAACACATCTACTGTATTTTATTTAGTGATATTATTTCAGTATGATTATAATTGCGTAATCTTGATCTTGCCTTTATTCATTACTAGCAAATCATATGACTGGAAATCATTTGATTAATACTTTTATTATCAATAATTAAGTCAAAACACACATTTTAAGGTCCTTTCAAAACACCAGGCTTTATTTGATCAAGGGAGGGGGAGGGGGTGAATTGATTAAGAAATTTGTATAAAAAAATATAAAAAAGAAAGTGTGTGTGTGTGTGTGTTGTAATCGTTTCTTAGTAATGTTAGTTTTAAACAAGTGACTCATGATACTTATTTAAAATCAAGTGACTCATGCAGTTTATTTAGCAAGTGACTCACACACTCTCAGCAGATCAGCCTTTAAGTGCTTGCTTATTGATATATTGTAGTGACATTTTAATGAACAGCATGACTGGATGAGATGAAAATTTAAAAAGGCATATGGATTTGGATTTGGATTTTCTCTTTTTATGGACATCATTATGCATTTTCAACTGACACTGTTTGGAAAAAGACAATGTATGAGAAATAAGTTAATAATCCATAAATTGTTTAGCATTATTTGTGGTATATAGATATATTATTTGTAAGGGGGTTTTGCATATACAAATTAACACTTTAGTGGTTGTGTGTGTGTGTGTGTGTAACACCATATGCAAATGCATAGGTACAGAATTTTAAAGAATATTAAATATTTTATCACTTGTAATTTTTAGGCTGGACTTGGAGAAGAATGTGATTCGAGTATCAGTATCCGTATCAGCAGCTCAAGGAGGCGTCACTCCGTTCGGACAAATCCATATAACATGCTACACTGCCAAGCAGATGCCTGACCAGCAGCGTAACCCAACACACTTAGTCAGGCCTTGAGAAGAAAACCCCCCAATAAATTGAAATAAAATAAAAAGACAATAATGATGATAAATAAACAAATAAAGGAAGAGGAAAACAGAAAAAAAGGTAAACTAGAAAACTACCATAAAATATACAATTAACATGCAATTACGTTTAACAGTAACAGTTCAATAATAATAATGATAATAATCAGAAACCATTAACACAATTCTTAAGTGCAGTAAAGGAATGTAGAAATAGGGCTATGGACAAATGCCTGTGAAAGTTCGACCATAAGAACCTCGTCAGAAATAACTTTACAAAAATCATCTGCAGAATTATTCTTCTCATTGAAATACTTGGGCAAGAAGGTACGTAACTGCTGGCATTGAAACAAACAATGATGCAAGCTGAACTCTGTGTGTGTGTGTGTGTGTGTGTAATTGTATATGCAAATGCATAGATACAGAATTTTAAAGAATATTAAATAGAATATTACTTGTAATTTTTTGGGCGGACTTTGAGAAGAATGTAATTTGAATAATTACTCTATTGTGAATAATGCATTTTTCTCATGTCCCAGCAATCAAGAGAACTGTGGTAAACAATAAAGGTGAATAGATAAATAATTAGAAACCAAAAGAGTCTAAAACTGGGTTGATAAAGAAGCAAATAAGAAAAATACTAAGTAAAAGTCATAAGACCATAAAACCTTCTTTTTTTTATACTTGAAAGTTACGAAGAGCACTTCCCGTCAGCTTAAAACAAAAGAAGGGGAAAAAAAAGTGTCACCATTCTCACACCACAAGTCTGTGCAGTCCTTTGAAAAATTAAAAATTAATGCAGTGACTGTGAGGTGAGGGTCAGTAATTGATAATTTATAGATCAGTTTTGTTAGCTTTGTTTCCCTTGTCGGCCCCTTCTGCTTCATCATCATCATCATCACGCCACGGCCACAATCGTCATGTCCATTACTCTGCCGCGACTAGAGGCCCCTTCCTTGCTGTTGAAAGATTTACTCTCAGCAGCAGTCTTACGATCATACCACGCATCCATCCGCCCTTCTTCATGAATAATGCTGCGTAGAACAACTTGGCTTGCCATGTTGCTCAGCCTTCACCTTCAAAATATTCCTGGCCTGTGTTCCGATGCTTTTCCTGACCTTCATAATCACACGACAGTGTCGCAAACAAAAGGGCCCCTGGTGATTTTTTAACCCGGGAATAATTTGTGAAATGTCAGTCACACTCACTGGAATTCACATGACATATCGGACCATGAATAATCTCATCCTGCCTGTCTGCACCATTATGTTATCATAGTTCTGGCCAGCAATAAATGCTTAAACTGTGAAAATCAAGGGTTATTTTTTTCCCTTCAGTTGATGGACTCAAGAGATTTGTATGAAAGAAACAAACTGTAAGTGCAGAATTCATTTGTTGACTTATTGTGACCTTGGGATAAAACAAAAGTAGAAAGTTATAAAAGGAAACCCACATGTAACTGCCTTTACCTGATACAGACATAATTATTTCAACATGAAGTACATGTATTCTCAAAATAGGTTGTGTGCCACACAAAAGTCAGAACATTCAAATCATTGCTAGTGAAACCAGTCAGGTTACTTTGTGAATGGTAGCCTGTCTTTTCTTTCTTTCTTTTCTTTATTTGTCTTTTTAAGTGATTCTTTATCAGAAAAAAATTACACAATATATATTTTTTAAGTGTTAATTGACTGGCACTTAGTAGTCCAGTAGTATGTTTCTTTGAAAGTGATGTGTCCTGACTCTCCCCAGCACTTTAAGAAGAACAAAAAACAAAATCAAAGCAAAGTAATCTCCCGCAGAGATTCTGTTGTAGTCATTCTCACCAGCTATTAATCCATTCTTTTAGTCTTTGCAGCCAGATTTAGTGCAACCCAGATAATGAAACTGAAAGTAGACAAGCTCTGTACCAGGAAAATTTGGTGATTTCAGAGAAAGCTAAAAGTCTTATAAAAGATTAAAGAGGGACCAAACAATTAAAATCTTAACTCCAAACAATGTTTAGCTTACTCTTGAAGACCTTTACAAGGAAAGTAACTGTGGCTGATTGCAATCAATGGCCGTTCCATCCTTGAGGGGTGGGGATGTATCAAGCTTGCGATTTCTGGTGGCCATTTCTGTTCACAGTGCTTAAACATTTTTACTCCTTGTTTAGAGTTGTCTGGAAAGACTCTGAGGTGGAGTTAACAGCTGGTGAGAATTGCAGAATTGCTTGAGACAAGATTCCGCAGCATTTGTCTGCTTGTTGTTTGTTTTTTCTGACCATTTTATGGAAATATTTTTGCACACTCTCACTGTGTCTGCAGATCAACTCCTTTTGTTCTCTTCATCACAAAATGATTTTCATGGACATTATGAAATACCCCTCATCCTACCCCTTCAAAATAAGAATTTTGAGATTTTCTTTAACGCAGGGGAATAGAGCAGTTAAGAATCATTTTCAAATGAATGAGAATGTCAGAATTGCATCCATATTAACTTTTGACTTTGCATTTCATTTGGCTCCTGGATTATCTTGATCTTGCAGTGTGGGTGGCAGATGACGTTACTGGTATTGTTTCATCATTTAATTAAGTAAAGCTTAGAATGCATGCATTTTTTAAACTTTTTGAAGGGGAGAACATTAACTTGGGAGGGTGCTAACCGTGGAGGAGGATTTAAAAAGAAATAAAAAAAAGAGTTGAAAATGGAACTTTGTGACTCTGAAGGGTTATTGTCATCAAGATAGGTTAGTTGTGTTGATATTCCCAACATTTTATTTCTCCATGGGGATGAAATGAGAGGGGGGGCGGGGGTTGAACCATGTCAATACTTCTCAGGATTTTCCTTGTGCAGTGCAGGGCTGTCTCCAGGGACTGTATTGTAGAGCTGTGCTCTCACACTCACAGTGTCTGTACTGTCAGCTTTGTGCAGACTGGCTTGTGTAGGAGGGGGTAGGGGGAAGGGAGGGGGGAAGGAGTGGGTTGGGTCAGGTGGAAGAGGGAGGGGCAGGGGTGGGGTGGGGGGTTAGTGATGTTAGAGTACAACAGGGCGCATTGCTCACTTTCCCTGATACAATTAAAATATGACTGTGTGTGTTGTGCTCTGCGTGTGTGTGTCACTGTGTGTGTGCGTGTGTGTGTACTCTCTTGATGAGCAGTTGAAATTGATCCTTATAAAAGGACCTAGAGATACAATCAACAGTCACACATCATCATTCCAATACCACATACACCATGCAGTGGTACACCAAAAGAAAAATACTTGTGGGAAATCTGTACTTGAATGTGTGCAAGTTGCCTCTTATCTGAGATTAATTTTTTTTAAGTAAAAAAAAAAAAAAAAAAAGAGGGTGTGGTGCAAACACACCTTTTCTCCCTTCCTTTGTCATGTCGAGATGTCTCTCTTTTTTCCTCAGTAGCTGGTGTGATCAGAATGTAGAAGTTTTTTTTGTTTTTTGTTGTTCATTGGCTGCAACTCCAAGATTCAATTGTGTGCATGAGTGGGCTTTTACATGTATGACTGTTTTAACTCACAGTACGACCAGTCCTCTCTTCTCCTCTACACAGACCCCTTGGATGTCCAGTGGGTGTCTGAATGACTCAACCTTTAGCTTCCGTCATCAGAATTGTGGTATTCTTTGTCAACATTCACGTTTTCAGTATAAGAGCCTTCCGCTTGCAATATTTTGATGATGGTAATTGGGGTGAAATGCTGTTAACGTCGTCTCTTTCGCCGTTCGTATGGAGAGAGTTCACCCTGGAATGTAGGCAGTCGCACTCCGTTTTCAGGGGGAAGGGGGGGGGGGGGGGGCGGTATACAGAAGATAATTGTCAGCTCATAGTATACTAGGTCAGTCAATATGCGGATCAGCCAAGTGTATTAATTTTAGGCAGCTGTTTATTCCAGTCCTTTATGCATTCCTCTGTCCGACCAGCTGGGCAGATCATTGTCTGCCTGCCTCTTGGTCAGTTGTGATGAGGGCCAGATCTCATAAAGGCTGCAAGTTAAGCATCTTTTTCGCTTAGTTCTTAACAGTGGTCATATTTCTTCACATGTTCGTTTGGTCAGCCACTGCAGATGAGGGAAAATTGAAAGACCACTGATTCAGACACACTGTAGAATGATATAAACCTGTCGAAACAATGCGCTTAATGGAGAGTGGGTAGTGCAGTGAGGGAGACTCTCTGGGATATTTAATGCAGGTATGTTTCCTAGAATCTGCACAATGTGAAGTCTGGGTGTTATTTCGTTTTAAGTTCATTGGACATTTAGGTTGTGTTCAGTATTATATAATTGTTTTCAGTTCTGCAAAATAATGTCAGCCCATCGATTGTCCTGACTTTGTGATGCTGTAATTTATGTGATTACTGTGACACTGACATTAACAAGGCTCAGAAATAAAGATAATGAAATAATAGAAATAATGACAAAATTTGATCTTCAGAAGATTGCTGTCTTTCTCTGATGAAATTAATGAACTGGTCAAGTATCCTGCTGCAGAAAATTTATCTGAGTGGATTGTGTAGCAGTGTTGGAGAGAATGAGACAACTGCTTATCTCTTATTAACATACCTTCATTTTGATGAGGTGGAACATTAATGGTGCATCCCTGTCCCACATGTTGATGCAAAACTGATAGTGATATTGTTACATTTCCCGCAAATACATGGTGCTGGAATATATTGTTCATGCGTAACCTACACACTAAATACTGCTGGCAAAAATTGAAAGTAAAAAATTTAAAATGAACTAATGAAGGAAACATTTGACATAAACAAGTGATATTCCAATTTATAATGATACATTGTTTCCTGGGTCCTTTGTGCATGTGTACAATGTATTGGGAGATTGTGCGAATACAAGCTACACAGACACTTCATGCCACTGACATATGTGTACATTGTGCACAGCTGGTATGGCTTGACTCTTTATGATTTATCAAAAAAAAAAAAAAAAAATAACAACCCCTGCCACCCACACACAGGTAGATGATGTGCTCAAACAGATGTTACAGCAGCTTTGGCAGTTTCACAAAAGAGAGAGAGAGAGAAAGAGAGACAAAGTGAGAGAGGGATCGCGAGAGAGAATGTTCAATGCAGATGAGATGTGTAAAACATTGTTATGTTCGAAAATCAATTACAGACAAAAGCACTTAGAGTGGGTGCAAAATTAAGTTTTCGTCAGCAGATGCAGGCAGCTTGTCAGGTTAGGTATATATATATATATATATATATATATATATATATATATATATATATATATATATGGTCAGTATTTCTGAAGCTATATATATAGTCAGTATTTCTGAAGCTAAATGTGGATTTGATTCAACCGGGTGTAGCTGCAGCAAAGTAGATTATCGTGCATATGAAGTGCATTATTTCCAGGCGTTTTTGCTTAAAGTTAAATTGTCTGTTTCATTTCATTTTTTTTTTATTTACTGCCTTGCTGCATGGCAGCAGTATCAGGCATGTTTGTATGCTTCTTTTTCACTAAGGACTGATGTTAACTGGCACCTCAGTACAACTAACAAGTTTATATCATGGGTTGTAAAACTGACTTTTAAATTGTCATAAATCAGTAGCTGTTTCAGCTTGTAAATTGTCAGAAATCAATCACTGTTTCAGATTAATTCCAACAGATTACAATTTAAATATGAATCCTTAGGTATTGCTTGTGACTGTGAGTGTTACCAGTTCTGTTGTCACTTTCGTCTGTATGTGAAAGTACGCATATATTCGACTGTTTACTCATTCATGTGATTATCAGTAAGTGTGTGTGTGTGTATTGTGGATGTGCAAATCCACACACAGGGTAGGCACACATCAGTGTGTATCTTTGTGGTATGTGTGTAGTTGTTAATGAATGTTAAGACTAAATTTATACCAATTCACACTGAATGCAAGCAAATAAAGAAAAAGATGAAAGTGTCCCCCTTTGAATAGCTAACAGACTGACAGGCAGAAACAAAGGATGATATAAAAGACTTTTTTTAAATGGAAAAGAACAGCAATAATAGATTGAATACCAGCATCTCAAACATGGCTGCAGTGTTTGCATACGTAGGTTAAATGCCAGTCAGTACCTGTGATGCCAAAAGTTTATTAAAAAAAAAAAAAAAAAAAAATCTATGCATGTGTCAGTGAGGAAAAGAGAACTTTGTAAATGATCAAATCATGTACTTGCATAAATTTATTTACATGCTTGAATCTGTGTTTGAACATTTAATGAAGTATCAATATGCAGTCACAAAAAAAAAAATGCATAGTTGCAGAAAGCTTGCATGCATACATTTGCACAAACCACACGCACACGTTCACATACACATTTACTCACGCACATGCACTTTCAAGTTACTTTCTTTCCCTCTCCAGTGACTGTGTGTTTGTATTATACATACCCCGACACCTTGTCTCATAGCACTTAAAGTAGCAAGACTAAAAGAATGAATGAACTTTCTCATAAGCCGTATATGCAGATGTTATAAATGTGAACTATTTTTATTGAGTGGCAATTTATCTGTTTTGGCCAATATTGAGAAACACAGATGCGGTGAAATACTTTGTTAATGGTGATGTACCTGCACACCCATTTCTTTCTTTCTCCAGTCTCTCTGACATGTAGTGCTTCTGTCTGTGTGTCGGAGCATGTGCATGTAAGTGTGTGTGACTTGTGTGTGAGAGAGAATTTGTTCAAATCAGTATATTGTTAAATCATTTATAATTGTGTATGTTGATGGCCAGTGAGAGGGGTTTTCAGAAGAGACAGACCAGAATGAACGCTGTGGCTTCCTATCAAACCAGTGCTTTCTCTTGGAGGAAAAATTGTTGCAAGAAGTACAACATATTCGTTCATGATACTAAAACAGTGGTTTTCACACACACACACACACACACACACACACACACACCACACATACACACATACCCACAATATAACGGGAAAAGCACAGCTTGTAGGTTCACATCAAATCAATCCTCCCTCGTGCTCCGAGACTTATCAGCCATCCATCTGTGTTGGGTACAGAAGCAGGGCCGATCGATCACCCTTGTCTGGTGGAGGTTCACTATAACAGCACCCTGACAGTAGAAATTGCATCATCAGTCTGGTGTCATACTTCCCTGCCAGAGGAAAAGTCCTCATATCTTCCCAAAAGTTGTGTCAAACAGAAGCTTGGAGGAGAAGACGGCAGTGTCTATGCATTGTTGGCCTGTGGTTATATTCTTATCCATTCAGGCTGCTGGTGTCACCTGTCACATAGGCAAAGACGTAAATAGTTTTGTTGTTTGTTGTTGTTTTTTAGTAGGAGATGCTTTGATAAAATTCTGTTGAAAATGGGTAAAGGTAGTGGGGATTTTGGGGGCTTTTTTGTTTTCTTGATGCCCCTATACCACCACTGTCATATTTTGTTATCTTTGATAAAGGCACAGACATGGTGGGATTTTTCCCTGACCAAAACAATGATCAGTGATACGAAAATAAGATGATAGTTATGCAATATTTTGCCAGTTTATGACATCAAATTCAAAGTAAAAAAAAAAAAAAAATCAGTACACTAGATTTGTGTGTTGTCAATATGGCATACATCTTTGGTGGTATTTGTTGCCACAGTCATGGCTGGACCAGTGCCCTGGATGCCAGACATGTTTAGATTAGCCCCCTTAAGCCCACCCCGACCCCCTCTTCTCCACAGCCCCCACAATTTCTTTCTGTCTGGAACCTCTCTGTTTCTAGACCAGAGGGGCCCATTCTTTCCATGCTGTCTTTTTAAATGTCTGGCTGTTCAGTGATCTGGCTTGCAGGATGCTATTGATCTGCGAGGATCAATCAGCAGTGCTAGGGTCTCTCTCCAGTAGCTGTGTGGCAGGCAAGTGAAGACACAGGCAGATTGTGTTATGAAAGAGGGAAAGGTAGGGTTAGGGAGTGTGTGGTGAGAGGGTTTTTAGGAGGAGTGGGGATGGAAGGGCAGAGGGTTCTGATCCTGTGAAGAGGGAAGAGCAAGGCAGAGGGTTTTTTTTTTATATTCAGCACTGACTTGGCTACTGTCCTGGTGGTCTGGAGATTGTCCAGAACTGGCAGGCACTACAGCCCTGTGGCTTTCAGTCTGTGGTTCCTGGGTTTGGATCCCAGCGTCAGTGCCTGGTGTACTGAGGACGGAAATTCTTCCAATCTCTGTGATCAACACAGGTGCAGACATGCTAGTGCCATATGCGTATACACTTGCGGAAGATAAAAAAAATGTACAATAAAGATCCCTCAGTCTGTGTCAGTGTTTGGTGGGTTATGGGAATATCAACCTAACCAGCATGTACACTTCCAAAAACAGAGTGTCAGCCTTAAAAGCAGGGTAACACTGGTCATATATGTCAAAGCCCACTTGTAGATTATGTGAATGAAAGAGTTGCTGCAATCAGCAAGTCAAATCTGGCAATGTTGATGTGGTAAATGAATAAAAAGTAAAATTTACACATCTGGGAGCGTAATTGCATACTTATGCTCACATAAATTTGCATACACATGCATATCATCATGCTCTTGCGCATATCTTCATTGTAATAAATCATTACTCGTCAGATTAACATCAGGTTGTACTGACATGTATGTGCGAAACATCCAAAGCATGAGAGAGAGAGAGGAGGGGGGGGGCGGGGGGGGGGGGGGGGGTCATTTCCTGTAGAATCATGCGAAACTGACCCGTGTTTGTGATAATGAAAAATATTTTTTTATATCTGTCTATATATACATTTGTACCATCTGATCACTGCATGTCACAGCCTTTCCATAAAACTGGTAACGCCTCACCAGTAATGGAAGACAGGGTGAAGGGTTGGCCACTCAAAGCACTGAAAGCTTCCCCATGAACATTTGGATGATCACAATCTTTAATATCACAGTTCACGTCTTCAAGTTCTTGCTCACAGAAAGGGTTTTTAAGCACATGAGGTCAGGGCTGTTGATTGAAAGTGAATACCTAAAGCACTGACTTTTAGGGGCACAGTGTACCTGTTAAGATAATGCTGATGATATGTCATTGTGTGTTGTATATCTCTTTTTTTTTCCTGCTTGCTTCGTATGTGTGTGTGTGTGAGAGAGAGAGAGAGAGAGAGATGCATGAGTGAGAGAGTGAAAGAGGGTGAAAAGAGGTTTCTGATTTCAAAGTTCAAGCACAGTTGCTTACACAGTTTTCAGAGGCCTTGTCTTAAGCTGTGCTGTAAGAGAAAATAGTCCATGTTACTCTTGGTTCATGTCCTCCCCAGATGACGCTGTTTAGATTCTTTGCTCTCTGAAGGGGAAAATTGGGTTGGGGAAGGAATTGTTTTCATTCTAATTCATCTGTGTGGAAATTGTTTGTGTCCTTGCATCTGTGTCTTTGTGAGGCATCATTTGAGAGTCCAGCAAAATAAATGGATTATCCTGCATTCCTTGGAAGAGTGTGTGTGTGTGTGTGTGTGTATGCGCGCCCATGATTGCGTGCGTGCGTGCATATATATATATTAGATTCACAGGTTTTGTTTTTCAAGGAATAATTGCATTTGATTAGTTTTACAAATTTCTTTTTCTTCTTCTTCCTTTTTTTTCTTCTTTTTTTTAAAAATTCATGCTTAAAGCTGCATACTGGAATAGCAAAAAACCTTAAAGCAAAAAAAACAAAACCCAAAACAAAACAAAAAAAAAAGGTTTGGAACATGCATCTGTCATATGTAAAAGTTAAATTTGAGTGGATATGAATAAGTATGTAGCTTTTCTTTTTATCTAATCGAGAAGATTTTAGAAAACTGTTGATGAGGTTTTTATTATCCAGTATATGGCTTTGGGTATAAAAAGATAACAATAATGAATATTAAAACAACAACAACAACAGAATGGGAACAAAAGCAATTACAATGCACACAATAAAATCAAAATAAAATTGTGTCATATCAGATCTCACTTGGAAAGAAACATTGAGAAGAGGAGGGCTAAGGAATGAAGGGCAGTGGAAAGTGGGTGGGGGTGGAGTTGGCTGTGAGAAAATAGGTCAAATGAAAGCTGTTGTGGCATGATTATGAATGCAGTTTTTTGGGGGAAGAAAGTGGTAGGGCTTAACAGGATTTGATGGTGTGGTGCACGTCTTGAAGATTTGTCCTCTATCTTACTGAAAAAAATTGTGGCTGCTTTCTGGACAATCAGAACTGGATGACATGGATAAACTACAATTAAGTACTGACAAAACGGAAACAAAGCTCATGGGAAAGAAACAAACAAACAACTCTCAACTATCACTAAAAACTCGAGCAAACTCGGCAGTACTTCTATCCCTCATTCCAGCTCCATCAAGAATCTTGGTGTTGTCCTTGACAACACACTGTCCATGCAAAAATATATCAGTCAGACCTCTCAAAACTGCTACTGTCAATTACGACACATCAGTTCTTTTCAGAAATTATCTGTCCACCAACACATCATCTACACTTGTCGCTCCACTCATTCTCTCTTGCCTGAACTAGTGTCTACTGTCTGGTTTGCTTGGTTTATCCATTCACTCCATTCAACACATGAAATATCTGCCACTTGACTCGTCTTCAAAAAGAAAAGATGTGAGCACGACATTGGTCTCTTGCGATCTCTCCATAGTCCATGGCTCCCTGTCTCACAGAATAAAGAACTGTGCAGTCCTATCTAAGTAACTGCCTTTGAAGACCTTTACATCTCATCTCAGCCCACTCTGTTTCTATGTTCCCAAACACACCACAGTTGGCCACTGTTGCTCTGTCTCTGGGCCTTACACTTGGAATGATCTCCCTCTTTCCCTCTTCAGATACCAGCACTCAGCTCTTTCAAATTCAAGTCTGGCTATACAATCTACTATCTACTGCTGTCTCAAATAGCTCCTCCATGCCCTCCCATTTTCTGTTCAAAGGATCATTTATATTAGCCCATTTTGTCAAATACTGGCCCACTTTATCAAATAGTCACTACCAAAGGCTATGTGTCTGTTGCCAATACACAGAATATGCTGGTTAATTATTGAAAAAAGATATATTGAAGTAAAATTTAAAACACACTGCTTAGGTGTATGTGTGTGAGGGATTGTGATGGAAGTGTTGTAATTTGCTTTTAAGATGTTATCAGTGTGTGTATGCATTATTTTTCAATTAATAAGTAATGGTTCGTAATGACAAATTATCTCAATAAAGCTCTCTCTCTCTCACACACACACACGTACTCTCTCTCTCTCTTACACACACACACACACACACACACACACACACTAAAGCTTTCTCTCACACACACACACAAGCACTCTCTCTCTCACACACACAAACACTCTCTTTCACACACACACACACTCTCTCTCTCTCTCACTCACTCTTACACACGTATATCCATGTATAGCCATTTTGGTCTTTCACTGTCCCTATCTTCTGGTATCTTCTGCACTGGTATTCGTAAACATACTTTTGTACAATACAGCCATGCGGCAGGAGATGCATGCTTGTTCAGCAGTTCCACTGACCCATGAAGAAAGCTAGAATCCTCCCTGCTCTTTCTGTCTTACACCGAACAGATGAAAAGATCAGTAATGGTATGTCTGCCATATGGGATGTTTCATAATATCCCATAGGGGCATGATATTCCTCTCTCGCAGTTTCTTCTGGCCTTTTGTACCACTCTTTTGCTGTATTCGCATAAAAAGTTTCCTGGGGCATTATATCCTGGTCTGATATTTTATTTCTAGTTAAACTGGTATGCGAATGAAAGTTTAGTTTATTGCCTAAGACAATTTCCAGGTACTTCCACTCATTCACATTCATGACATTCACAAACTAGATTATGTCTTGGATCACAGCACAAGGTTTTCTAAATTCAGTTATAATTTCCTTTGTTTTACTAATGTTTAAGTCATTGTGATTTCCCTTGGACCAAGGCATGACATCAGTCAACCTGAAAGCAGTTGTTTTTGCATTTTCAGTATTAAACAAGAAGTATCAAGCCAGTACCTCAGTAGTCAGTCATACAGAGGGTGAAGAGAATAGGGGATATAACACTGTAGAGTAGTATGTGAAACATTTTGGAATCTGACAGTCTGGGTGACTTTCAGTTTCACTGAGAAATCCCAGAGTAAAAAAAAAAAAGAAAAGAAAAAAAAAGCCTATTCCAAACTTTAAAATTTTGATGCCAAGAACTGCAAAAAGAACAAAAGATATGCACAAACTGTTTTGGGATTTTCCATGTTTGGTTTTCTCGGTTTGTAAAAGTGTTATTTACACATCATCTTTTGTTGGTCTGCTTTCCTTTGCTTTGCTAACAGAAAAGGATCAAGGTGTTCTGTGGTTTACATGAGATGATATTTACATGAGATATTAGGGGTAAAAAAAGAAAAAAAAGATCACATTTCATCACAGTTAGCGTAACTGTAATATCACATTTCATCACAATTAATTTAAGGCCTGTAATCATGAAAAGGAGGACTTGAGTGGAGGCATGTTTTGACAGACAAATGCATCAAGAGACTAGGATTGGACAAGGTGTCTCTGAGGCCATGACATTTCTTGCAGTCTTGTAAGAAAACAAGGACTTGACAGCATTTCTTCAACAGCATATGAGCATCATTCCATTTCAGACATGTTGCAGTGAACGCATTGGTGTAGTTTCCTTGTGTTATGCCAACATTATGTTGTATTGTTTATAATTGTTTACAAGTCTAGGTTTTGAAATGACAGGCGCAATAGCCAAATGGTTAAGATTTTACTTTGTATCTGCGAGTCCTGAGTTCAACCACAGTATCAGCACCTTGTGGTGGAGATGTTTCCTGTTTCCTAGGTCAGCATTTGCACATACCTGCTTGTGCCTTAATCCCTCTTATGCATAAAAACACATGCAAAAGATCAATCTGACATGTAAAAGACCCTGAAATCCATGCCAGTGTTTGGTAGATAATGGAAACTGCAGCATACCAGCATATAATTATGCACATAGAGAAGTGGAGTAAAACCAGTCATACACGTATTAAACGCCCTCTTGTAGTTTGTGAGTGAGTGTGGGAGCTGCAGCCAGTGAATGCAGAAAGAAAGAAACAACAGGGTTTTTTACTTTTTTTCTTTCTTTTTTTTCCATTTAATATAGAGTGTGAAAAACTTTTTTCTCCACCGAATCCAGGCACGCAGGGAGACTGGTTACAGCACAATCAGTTTTGGTTGGTCAGTCGGTCATTGACTTGCTTACTCTGACCTGTCTCCAGAACAAGGTTTGATTTAAACAGGGAAAGTAGTTTAACATTGGTTATCTTTATCTCAGCTGGGTCAACCAGCGTCTAAAACCAAAATGTATCCCCCCCCTCTCCGGATGCCTGGGTGAGGGTACCAGTATGGTGATGATTACAACTGTCAACATTATCCCTACCTGATGGAAGTTGCTTATTTGTAATTTCTGCTGTACTGTTCCACTTCTGTTTTGTTAACTTAAAAGTTTGTACTGTCCTCCTCCCCAACCTTATTTTTTTTCTTTGTCAGTCATCTGGATTCTTCCTCCAGCTGCCCCCTCTCTCCCCAAAACACACACACACTCACACACTAGAACCAACCAACTAAATAAAAAACAAACATGCTTCTTGTCGCAGTCCAGATTTAAACTATTCCGTGCCCTCCCACCTGTCGTGTCACCCCCACGCCCCTGGTCCCTTCAAAACCATCTTTCCATCCAACACCGAGTGGTTAAAGCATTGGACTTTCAATCTGAGGGTCCTGAGTTTGAATGTTGGTAACCAGCCGAGGATAGGCGCTATGTAAGTATCCATATCATTCATTCATGGTACAGCTGTTCATTCAGTTCATCATTATCAGTAAGACCTGACAAAATAATTTGTCATTATCGATGTGCAATCAGTGAATTTCCATACCATCTTGTAGGTGTAACACTTTGTGTCATGAATGACTGCGCTTGTGAGTGGTGATAGCATGTATGTGTGTAGGTGTGTTGGCAAATTTGTTGTCAGTATTAAGTCATATTCTCTGAAACATGGGTGAGTGGGCAGCAAAAGAGGAAATAGAAAGTGTGTGTATGTGTGTCTTTCCATCAATGTAAAATTATAAAATTATGAATCTGGCAGGTGAAGGATTAGGCAGTGATATTTCTGTTGTGTGTGACACAGCACCATACCTGTATTGTAAGTTTGTGCCAGGGTTGTTTTCTCATCGATATTTGAAATAAGAGAGAATACATAATAGATGTATGAATAATGAATACACCTGACCATGAATTTAAAACACTTGTGTTAGATAGCAACTGGAGCACATTGAAAACACAAATGCATGTTCACACACACACACACACACACACACACACACACACACACACACACACACTTGTTCACACATCATCAACACATTATCAACTGATGTGTTGTGAAGAAAAACAAGAGAGGAAAATCAGCTTGTTAGTTAAGGATGACTGGGCATAGATTAAAGTTGTAAACATCAGGATGGTTCCCAGTTGATGTGATTTCAGTACGGAGATCATAAAAATATTCTGGTGACCATGACCTTTCTGTACAGTTACGTGGGCGCGTCATAGTTCCATGCTCAGACTGTTCATCCTCACCTGAGAGTAACAATGCTATAATTGTTGTTCATGTTATGTGCAAAGCAAGCCATTGTCAAACCATTTGCCTTGCAGACCTTAGATCCTTCGTACCTCACCTCACCCCTCCTCTCCACACACAAACCATTTTTTCCTTTCATTTTTGTGTTTTTGTTTGTTTGCTTGCTTGTTTGTTTCTCTACCCTCCTGACTATTTTTTTCAGACAGAATTAAGCTTTTGCAATAATGTCAGGTATTCTTTGGGTCTATTACCTGTTAAAATCAAAATCATTTATATGGGTTGATCTTTATATGTGTGAGACCTTGGCTTCATCATTTTACTTTTCTGCCATTTTTGTATATAAAAGAATGTGCAATATACAGATACTCAAGACCGATTTTTTTCTTGAAGAAAGGTTGTGAATGGTTTGTGACATTTTTAAAGAATAAGAATTTCACTAAACAAAATGTAAAATAATATTGGAAGTACAAAAACATGCACCCACACCCATCACACCCATACACAACACACACATCTACACTCATGCACATCTACACTCATGCACACACACACACACACACACACACACACACACACTGTATTGTAACTTTATTTCATTCAGGACTTGGGGGGGGGGGGGGGGTGAGGGGGGGGGGGAAACACATTGGAAGACGGTTACAATCTGTTGGAAACACCCCACAACCCTACTCATATATATCTGTTATAAATAAATGTATTTTTTAATTTCAGTCATGATAGGCACATGAAAGAATAAACATACTGACTTTATTTTAAATTGATGTGCATAAGAATCACCATAACAGTTTTTGCCGCTTTTTCTATCTCTTTCTCTGTGTGTGTGTGTGTGTGTGTGTGTGTGTGTGTGTGCAAGGACATACTGCTCCAGACAGACTGTCATGTCAGTTTCCTTAACATTGATACAATCTGTGCCACTGACCCACAAATACCTGTTGACAACAAACTTGAGTTGAATCACTGAGGTGTCATGTGTTTATGGAAGGGGTGTATGTTTTTACAAGTCTAAAGTGTGTTCATATGCTAAGATTTTTGTTTTAGTTAAAAAGTTGATTCAGTTTTAAAACTCTCTCGTTTCAGCGTGTGGTTGGTTTGTGTGTGTGTGTGTGTGTGTGTTCTGACAGTTTGCTCAGTGATGGCTCAGTTGCGGTTAGTGTGAATTCTGGTTGATTATCATGTTTACATAACCAGTGATGGGGATCTTTAACATTTGTATGTATATGATCTTACATGAAAGTGGATCAGGCATTAACAGATCCACACAGTGGTTGACCTGGTAGCTTGGGTTGGTTGGATGTGGTCTTAAATGTAGTTTTTGTCAGTTGTATTGAGCATGTTTATTACACTTATTGACAGCAATACTGGTTGGCTGAAAGGAGTCATTGGAGGGACCGGTTGGGGATTTGGGGAAACTTTGGGGTGGGGGAGAGATGTGACTTATGTTCATCAACGTGTTAGTACCGGAGTGCCAGAGACTATTTACACGTCTGTAGTATAGTTCCGAACGAAATCGAAGTGAAACTGCCAGCCACACGGTTACAGTTAATGGGTTGAACGCCGAGTTAAACGTTGCAACAGCCTCAGCCACAACCATCGTCATTTGCTTGCGTATACATTACACAGATAGAGCGGGGACACAGCAGAGACTATAGAGTGTTTTCGCAATAATCGCAGCATTGCAACACGTGTAGTAGCGTGTATAGGCCTTAGAACTGTGTCGAACCTTCTGGGTTCATCACAGGTCACAATACACGGGACGAAGACACGCCCCTCTTACACACGCGAACTTTAGTGCAAATGTCCTAGTTTTGTGTCAGCATACTTCTGAGTTTATTATTTATGTTCATTTTGGTCTTGCCATAGGCAGATTGCCAAGGTGGTTTTTTTGTTGTTTAAAAAAAAAAAAAAAAAAAAAAATTAAGACATGAGTGAACGTTAGACCGTCGGTTAAGGACGGGAGCTACATCAACGCCATGTTACTCCCTTTGACCAATTGGAAAGCGCTTTAGTTTGGTGATGTCAAGCAATCGACCAATGAGAAAAAAGAACACAACAAGAACTGTACGCAGTCTGGTCGTCGGATGATGCAGGCCCGAGAGTGAAATCACAACGCCGTTCACCACCCCGTGTCTTGCCATCTAGCCTGATCACTGCTGCCACAGTCTTTTTTGAAACAGCATCCAAAACAACCGAAAACTTAGTACGGTATCCCAAAGAACGCAGTGACTGTCAGCCATTACAGAGAGGAGACTGTTTGATCGAACACGTTGCGGAACAGGCAGAACCGGTGACGGCTGGTATGTTTCCCTGTTTTTATTCTAAAGACCACCCTCGAATCGCATTCAGGTTCGTGTTGTATATATCTCTGAAGTCAAGTTTCGTGTCTTGATATGTCACTCTGATCATACATTCGAAGGGGGTCGATCTGTTTTATATATGTCAATATGTAGATAACATTGAGACTCAAGGCAGTTTACAATTCGTGAAACTTACGCCCTGTAGCTGTTCGTGCCCGTTATAATCGAGTGACGTAGTTTGTAAACCTAGTATGTAAGTCACTAGGGATTTATATTATTGTTATTCATATAGTTTCCGAACTGCACCGCATTTAATTGGTCATATTTCGCATTTTTTCACTCGCTTTTGGCAAAAGCGAATAAACATAGAAATCAACTAGTTCACATTGTTGCTGTGTAAATCGTAAGGATTGACTGACAAAGCAGATTTTAAAGAAAGGAAAGCAGAACCCGATACTACATGGATAAAGAATGAGTGACCCCCACAGATCAACAGGATCCATGTTGTGCAAGCCTTTTGTTCAGTCTTTCTCTGTGTGTTTTCTGTAGTCTTACTAATGCCCATTAATGTGCTTTTGAATCACTTTATAGTGAACTGTTCCTAGGTTTAATCAGGCATAGTGTATACTACATTTATATCTGACTCAGTAAAGATTTAAATCGGTGGAAAATACATGATCCTTTAAAGTTTTGTCAATTTCGTTTCTGAAGGCGTTTACTGATGATGCATGGATGGTTTCATTGTAATAAAATGTATTATTTATAGTATTGCACAGTACTAACTCCACAATGAAATATGGGAAAGTTGATTCGTTACAGATACATATATATATATATATATATATTTTTTTTTTAAGACCTGAATACCTGGAGACAGCAAAGTATTGTTTACATGCATTGACAGAAGTTTAAGGAAGTTTTGAACCATGCAACATGCATTTGTAAACAAGATATGTATGTGTTCATGCCGATGGAGGGGCAATACATTGTGAACAAGATCATTTCTGCATGTGTGAATGAAGAAGAAAGAATGCTATTCCAAATCTTGCTGCTAAATAATTGAAAAAAAAACCTGATTTTCCGTTTGCTTCTGTGGACCTTAATGAGAACTGACAGCTTCTGTGTGTTTGTGTGTGAATTTTATCATGTGATCAACTTGTTACATGAAAATTAACACAACAGTTCTCCTGATCCAGCTTATTGCATACCTTGTAGTTGTGCCCTCACACAGAGTAATAAAGGAATGAATCGATGCTCAAAACTAACACAGTAGTGAAGTAACAGCATAAAAAATAGGTAGCATTTATATAATTCCACAGAAAAAGAGAATTACCATTCACATGTTGCAAGCAGCTGAGTAGCATATAACCATAATCAGCATACTGAGTTTTGGCCCACACACTGCCCCTCTCTTTCTCTCTCTTTCTTTCTCCAGTCTCGTTTCCTCCCTCCTTTGCATCTTGGTTTTTGTGTTAAATGCTTTGACATTCAGGATTGACAGTAAGGCAACTGGTTACCCAAAGTTAAGTGACATGGCAAACTATGGTATTAACGCAACAGTGATACATACCAGGTTGTGCTTTTGTGTGCAGATGATGGAACACGGGAGGGTGGAAACAGTGGAAAAATTCTAACCAAAGACATCAACGGAAATCCTGCAGAGACAGAAGGTTCGCAACAGATGCGAGAAGCACACCCACTGGATGATAAGAGCTCTGTGGTATCAGTCAGCGGAAGGCCAGGCTCCTCTGGCACTCACAATCATGAGATGGGACACACACAAGGAGAGGACCTTGCAAGCTCCCATAACAGTAGCAGAAGACCAAGACGAAAGAGGAATGCTCGTCAGCAAGGCATAGAAGTTCATCCTGATCAAGATGAGAGTTACGTTGGGAATGTGTCAGACATTGACAATTTAGTCAAGTACATAAACAATGATATCAGTGCTAAAAATTTAAAGGAGATAGATGGCAGTAATGGAAGCAGCCTTCCTTCGGGTCCTCCCTCTACCGTCCATGTAAAATTACCCAAAAAGAAAGAACGCAACAAAGTTAAGACTGAAATACCAGGTGTTGCGGGAAGCTGTGACACTTCTGACACACCTTGGGCTTCATCACAGAGTGAATACTCCGCTGCAAAACAGGCAGAGTCAAAGGAACTGACTGGAACTCTTGATGATAAAGACAAAAAGATGGGGAATTCATCTACAACTGAAAAGTTAGATGCCAGTGAGGATGGGGTGGATTTTTCATCCTCCAGCATTATTGTCAAGGAGTCTGAAAATAATAACAAGAAAATCCCCAAACGTGAGCTGAAACGTGAATCTGGCAAAAACCAGAAAAACCATGTAGTGACCAACAGCAAGATATCATCCAACACAAAACAGACTAAAAATAATGATGACAAAACAAAAGAAAAACTGAAAGACAGTAGCAAAGATGCCGATGCAGAGGAAACAAAAGTGAAGAATTCAAAGAAAGGGAAATCCAAGTCCATGAAGAAGGACTCGCAGGAGGAGCCAAAAAAGAGAGAGGGAGCCTTGCCATCACCACCAGCCATGCCAGAAAATGATGAGCTTTTTGGAAGCACCCAAGGGCAGTGGTGCACTGTTTCCAAGAAAAAGAGGTCACAGACCCAGGCATCAGTTGTGCAGAACTGCTATTCCCCTCCTTTCCCCCATCAGACACGTTCCAAAGACCTCCAGGTGTCACCTTCTCCATATCCTGTTGATGCATCTCGCAGAAACCAGCAGCAAAATGCTTCTCAGCACCCACCCATCAAACCGGTGTCTTATGCACAGGCTTATTTCAAAACAGCTGAGTCTGACAAAAGAGAGAAAGATCTCAGCCCCAGTGATTTCCCGGTGTTGAATTCAAGCCCCAGAGATCACCGACTGTCACTTGAAAATGTCTTTGAAATTGGTGCGCTGGTCAGTGACAAAGACAGTGACAAGGAGTCTTCAAAGTCATTCCCTGCTGACATAAGTCTGGGTGGTAGAAGCAGAACTAGCTTTCCTGTATCTTATGCTTCCATGGCCTCTGGCAATGCAGCACATGAAAGTATTGACTCATCCAAAGCTGAGAGTGTAAGCTCTAGTGTGGAAGATTCAAGCGTGGAATTTTCAGCTAATTCTTCGTCTTTGAAGTGGAAGGGGTCGCCACAAGAGAGGCGCCATTCCTTTGGATCAGCACCTAAGGAGCTGTCAAAGAATATTTTGCAAAGATCTGGGAGTCAGGAGATGCTTCCATGTGATAAGGACTTGATGAGTCCATCTGTGACCATTCCTAACAAAATAGTTAGTTCTAATTGTAAAAACTTGGTTTCAAGTGAATCAACAGGCAGTTTCACAAGTTCAGATGCTGACTCGGCTCGTGGTAGTGAGGTTGGTTCAGAAGGCATAGGAGAGGAGTTCACCACCATAACACCGACTAATATTGACACCACAACTCATTCAGGAACCTCTGTGGAAACAAAAAAGACAGCTGTCCATGCTGCAGAGACCATTGAAAATGCAAAGATGGAGAGTGAAAAGGCAGTGAACAAATCCATTCCAGTAGACTCTGTTCATAGATCTCAAACAGTTAGAAGTGAGACCAAGACAAGTTCTTCAGGTGCTAAACAAGTGAATAATGGACGGAAAAAAGGGGTTGTATTTTTCTGCAACAAAAATGAAAAGAGCACCCCTATCACAGGACTTCATTTCGGTTTTTTCCATGAAGAGGAATATGCCTCTATCATGACTAACTCTGCTTCAAACAAGCCATCCGTGCCAGTTAATGGTGAAGAGGTCTCACAATCTGACAATGTAGACAGTTTGTGTGGCAGCAGTCTTTCCAGTTTCCCCCAGCAGCCACCTCATGCTGCTACTGCAGCAAGTTCTAGTTCAACTTTTGGTGATCACTGTAGCAAACCACCTAAAGGTCCTCACATAGCAGGGCTGAATGGACTAGTTTCACCACACACCCCAGACAACAATCCTGCCTTGGTGCTACAGACCTCTTCCAATCCTGCAGTCGTCAATGAACAGATCCCCACCCAGCTAGAATCAACAGGTCCTGCCACTGTATGTTCGGTTTCTTCATCTGATGTTTGTCCAGCAGCTCTGACCTCAGAACCAACTCAACAGTTACAAGATAGAATTATAGTCACATATGGGGGGCAATATAAGAATGAACCTCTGAAGTATGCTGTGTATATCCGTCCACCTGAAGAGACTGTCAAAAGAGAACCTTCCAAGGATTTCATCATGACGGAGAACTACCTCGCAGGAAGTAAGTGTGGATTTTCTTTTGTTTATAACCTGAAGATTGTATTATAAGTTCTACACTGTATGCAGGTTTTGTTTACTTCTTAAGTTCTATTGGGAGATTGAAAATCCTGACATATACTGCAGCTTGTGTGTGATGTTTGTTAGTTTTTATTCATTTGTTTTGGACAAATGATGTATTTAACTTTTTTTTCTTTGAAATTGGAACAGTGTGGGTTATCGTAGCGTTTCTTGTTTTTTGTGGGCTTTTTTGTTTTCCAGAACAGCTTGAGAAATACTTTTTCATACTCGCATTTTCATGCCCCGAATCCGATTTTGGATGCCTATTTGGGTGGTAAAAAGGAAGAATTGCTTGTATTTTCAGTTATCAGTATAACCTTTTTTTTTTAAATCAAGGGAAGTGTATGAGGTAATTCTTGTTTTTGAAATTTGCGTATGCATCACAACAAAGCGAAGTTAACGTGTGATTACCAACTGAAACTGAAAACTGGTACTGGGATAGGCTCCTGAGTTAACTTAGATCAAGACAGTAGGGGGTCCCTGCCCTGAGCTCAGTGTGCTGTGGATTCAAATGGGAAGACAGGGACCACCCACTGTGCCCCAGTCTTGTATCGTTCATTCTACCAATGTGTGGTTGCATAAAAATACTATTGAGAATGAGAGCCTGGATTTTTGAAAATGTCAGTCAAGTTTTCTAAAATTTCTGCAAGTACATCTATATATTTCATGGGCCAGGCTCGTAAGAAGCATGGAGTAGTATATGATCTACTAATCTAGCCTTGTAGCTCAAGTCCCAAACCAAAAGGGACCTCCATACTGATTATCAATAACACTAACAGTGTCATTTTCATCTGCATCCTCCTCCATCATTTTAAAGAAGAAAAAAAGAGACACAGAAAGGGAAAAGACCAAAATAATGTGGCATTTTGTGCTCTACTGTCATAATGCTTCAAGTTACAATTTCTTATTCACATTCATGCTCAGGGTGAGTTTGTGTCAAAGTCTTTGTTGTCATCAGATTCATGAGGGTTGTCATTGGAAGGACCTTGTGGCAGTATCTTGTTCTAGAACTGAAGGGGAGGTGTTCACTTGCTTCCAAGTTGCATGGCTCTGCAACCGAGTGATTATTGTCATCAGGAGGTGGTGTCCTGTGCCTACTTAATAGGAACAGATGCTACTGAATACAACCAAAGTGACTTAGCAGCAAAGCAGGGTCTTATCTGATAAATTTATGGCCTCGTGGTGGCCTTGAGCAGTAGATCTATATATGACAACTTAATGTTGACTACCCGGCCTGACACTGAGACCAATTGAGCTTTGAGTGGTTGTGAAAGGGGTGGATTCAGGAGAAGCACTAGACATGAAGATAATTCCAGTGATCCAGCATGGGGGGAAAAAAGAAAAAGAAACTCAAGAGTCTTAGAAAAGTTCACTGTAAAATCTTCATTCTGAAAATATTTATAATTTTGATTTTGCTCTGTTTTCATTTTATTTTGTGTTTGCTGTTTTGCTTGGTCCTACCAACTTTTTTTTGTTGTTATCAAAAAGACTTCAATCTTTGTTATATCTGATAAAGCTCAGATTGAGGACACTGATAATCAGTAGTTTCCTCAGCAAATTGGCAGATTTAGAATCAGTCGGTTGCTTAATTCAGGACTTAAGCTGATTGTAAGGAATTGAGCTGAACATAAATAGTACAGTTTAAAGTATGAAGAGACCGACTCACAGAGATAGAGACATGCATATAATGATGAAGAGACAGATTGCAAGTGATTGAAGGCCCACAATAAGCCTCCAACCAGCTTGGTTCAGCAGCAGTTGCTATAACCAGCCAAGGATAGATGATTGAATCACTGAATGGCATAAAACAGTAGGCATTAATGTAGTCTTTGCTGCTTTGAGTTCTTTAGAGAGCTGAAGTGATTGAGTTTTGATAATGTGCTTGATGCTGTTACTGTTACCAATCCTAATTCATGATTTATATGACGTCATGATGATCTGATAAGAGTAGAGTGGAAATGTGTATAATTATACACATGTTCAGATTAGCAAAAGAACATGATCAGAAAAGAATCCAGTTAAAAGCATACCAAATAGGTCTGCATGAAGGTTTCATGCACAGTTTGAGTTTGTATCTGTGTCACATTGTGAGTATGAAGATGAAGAACATCTACTCCTATTATTATTTACCATATACTCTCCCCCCCCCCCCCCCCCCACCACCACCAATTCATGAAATTGATAATCACTCACGTGTATGAACTGTACATTTTTTTAAATTCTAGTGTGTGAAGTTGAATTAAAAATAAGCTATTTGTTGCAGTGTGGAAGTGGAACAACAGCAATTGGGAAAGAGTTGTTGATTGGTAAGTGTGAATACTAATAATATAGTATTGTGTCATAATAAATGCATGTGAGCACATACTTATACAAGATTTGTAGAACATAAACCATGCTTGTGAACATGCTTGGTTGGCGCGCGCACGCGCACACACACACACACACATTTTAGGCCATCTGATTCAAATGTAGTGTCCCTACCATTCCAAACGAAATGGGACAATAAACACAAATTATAAGCAAATCACGCAGCTGGATCAGCTTTTAAAAGGGATTTCTTAAAAATCTGAATTAGATTTTTTAAAAATTAGAATGAAAAAGGTTTTGTTTGAAATGGATAAATTTAATTATAGAAGTAAAACGGATCTGACACAGCAGATCAGACTTGTCACTGTCAGTGAGGTGATGAATATCATTCATTATTATTGTCAAAACTGGAATACTACTGTTGATGATTCATTTTATTGTCTTAAAATTGTTTTGTTATTTTGTTGTTTTAACTTTTAAGATTAATTTCAGCTGATGATTGTTAAAGATTGATGTTATAGTTTGCCCTGTTGTCTCCTGCATATTTTTTTATAATACATGATGGGTTGTTCCTTGTTTTGGAGAGCAGCTTGTATGTGGCAACTAGGGATTGCAAGCCTGTCTGATCAAAGGACAAAATTGCCGTCACTTTCTTCAGTAGCAAATGCTGTGGTGTACATTTAGAGGACCTGGAAAGAAGTTGAGCTGCTGCTTTTACTTTCCTGTTCACCACAGGGAGGTGCTGGTTGCCTGCACAAAGTCAGTAGGCATCTGTGTCCCCGAAAAGGTTGTCTCTCAGCAGAGCTTGGGTCTGGCTTTTTTAGCCTTTCATGGACCAGTTGGCAGTGTTGCAGGAGTGTTCTGCTGTCATTGGTGAAATGTTTAAAAAGGCGCCTCTCAAATTGTCCAGTCTTGATTTTGTTTGTTGGAAGCTGTTTCGTTTGGAAATTTTGTTTAATTGTCGTTGTTTCCCTCTTTTATGTGACTTGTGTCATGTGACTTTTTAATTCAGCATCAAGCTATGTGGCTCAAAAGCACCTTTTCACTTTCATGTCTTGGTTTATGCCAGCTAAAAAAAAAATGTCTGAAATGGGAGTTGACAAGTGGTGAGAATGACTGGAAAAGACTGCCGAAAAGAATGAATTTTTATATGTGTGTGTTTTGCACAGTTGGAAAATGAAAGCCTGTTTGCAATGTTTGCAGTGTCTATTTGTTCTAGACTGGCTTGTTGGAGTTTGATTTGACATGTTTAACCTGATGTTTTTGGGTTGTTGTTTTTTTTGTTTGTTTTCTCAGCAGATTTGGTTTAGGCATGTAGCATATTTATATATGGATATACTAGCACACTCTGACAACTCCTTGAAACTGAAAGTGAAACTGGTATGAATTCTAATATGACTAATTCTTTTTCAGATGCATAACTTGTGGTGCTGTACTGGGACAAGCACAGAGGCAAAGAGCGTATCTCAGTACAATGTTTCCCTCGTCCAGAAGATGCAAAATCCACGAGCCACGCTCAGCGCCAATCTGCCGCCAGTACACACCTTCACACTCAAGACGGTCCAGTTGTGAAAGCATGGTGCGCCGTCTCAGTGTGCATGCTCTGCAGAGTGATCATGTTTCGTGTTGCTCATGCTGACATAAAAACACCGTACAGCACATTTCATCACCTGAACAGTCGTGTGCCCTCATCTCTTGACAGGTGCGAAAAAACAAACAAAAATCCTCAGCGTCAGGACAATAGCTCCTCTAGGAAAGACGGAGAATGGTGGTTTATCACGTTGTCTCTATCACAGTGTGCACTACTGTGTGACGGAACACAGTGTAACCTACTCTCAAAAGGTTGATCTTGAACATCCCCAGATTAGGCAGAGTCATTACTACAGTGTGTTGGAGACGAATTGCTGTGACTTTTTTTGTTGTCAATTTGTTGTTTTTTATGTTGTGTAATGTGGATGACCATCACAAGTTGGAAGAAGAGAGGGCTTTTCTGTGAATAAGGGAAATTATTACTAGTGTCACCCGAGTACCTTCCTTTTTTTTTTTTTTTTTAAGTAAATAAATAGATATTACCAATGTAGAGATACATTTGTTCATTAAGTTTTAGATCTTAGACCCGGAAGAATGGAAAGATGGTCATGTCACATAGATGTTTTTCCAGTTCATGTGATACATGTAAACATGTACAAGATCTATCCGAGTGACCTTTAACTTATATACATTGTTACATGGAAATGTTTTAACTAGTGGTATTCATCAAATTTCTCCAGAGAGCAGGAGTGTACGTTAATATCATCTTCCGTGTCGTAATTTGTGGAGCTGAATTTGCAACCCAAGTCCGCATGCAACACACACACGCACACGTGTGCACACACACGCACATGCACACACACGCACACGCATGCACACACTCATACACGCACTTACATTAAAAAAATAATAATAATTGCATATCTGGTACATGTATACAAGGACCTAACTGTTCCACATTGCAGAGCATTCAACTTCAGGCGCAACACACTGTTCAGTTTGATGCCTACATCTGCATTAGGTTGAGATCAGGTTGCACTGACATGCTGTATTTGTGAAATCGATAAAAGTGTTACTGCCTGTCAGCATGAAGATAAATTTGTTCTCAAGCTGGGCTCAGCGTGTACTCCTGGGTTGGACAGATGGGTGGTGAGTAGGATATAGTCCCAGGCTAGTATCCAGGTAAATTTTGTACAGAACTCACATGAATTTTTTTGGTTCTTTTCCAAATTGAAAATTTTTGTTTACAGGTTACTGAAGCAAAAAAACAAACAAACAAGAAATGCTTTTGGAAATATTTCATGTTTGTACACCCTATAAACAGAGGTAGGGTTGGGTGTAGGATTTACAGATTATGTATGTCATCAACAAAGGATTACTGTAATATTCATCCTACCATGATTTGTTTCTCCTTGGCTGAGTTCCATTTCAACCACAAGCAGCAAGAGAGAATATGTGTTTGTGCTTAGAAGAGCATGTTTTTGTTGTGTGCAGTGTTAAGGTCTTGTGTTCAAATGCATACATGCATAAAAGTATAAAGCATTTCAGTCAGGAAGAAGTTGAACACAGAGAAGCTTTTTAAGCTTTAAGGAGGAACCTTAGTGGTGAAGCAAGACAGCAGGAAAGAAAGATTAAATCCTTGGGTGGTAAGGGGATTATTGGGGGGGTTCATGTTCTTAAACAATGAGTATGTAATCATTCTTGTTTTTCTTTGTGTGTCCATATGCATGTTTGGGTATGCACCTGTGGTAAACCCTAATGTTCTCTAAGGATCTGGAGACAAAAACCTTTGCATCATCAAATAGATCAACATGAATTTGATAGTCACCCCAATAAGAATGACAGTACAGCATAATAAGGCATAATTTTGCCACTGGGCAATGCCATTTCATAACAAAGAACTGAAATGACTACAGCAAGTACCAGGTATGCATCATTCAGTACTTTCAGCTGTGTACAGGACTGCTCAAATCATGAATGTTGGGGTGTGGTACACTGGTTTGACTGTCCACCTGCCAAACGAAGTTGCGATGAAAGAATGATATGTGAAATGCTAACACTAAATATCTATTAAGATGAATTATAAAAGAAAATAAAGTAACTTTTGTCATAGCTGCTCTTGAAATTCTTCCTGAAATTAGTCAAACAGTGCCCCTTGATTGTGCGCTGACTGACAGAGGAAAAGTCTAATCTTTGATTTCAGGCACACACACACACTCACACTCTCTCTCTCTCTCTCTCTCTCTCTCTCTCTCTCTCTCTCTCTCTCTCTGGATTCTAACACTTATGTGTGGAAGTTGTTTTGTGAAGTGTGCTGCTTTTTTGCTGTGGCAGCGGTCATTATCTGATGATAAAAAATGCAAGTGTATCCAGATATTGTGTACTGTTTTGATGAGGTGATGTTGAATATTAATTTTGTTTGTGCAGATGCAAGTCATACCATAAGTTCCCAGTTGATGTGATGAGATATCTGTAATGGTGATCACCCACCCACCTCCCTCGTTTTTTTCTCTCTCTTTTTTTTATTTATTATTATTATTTTTTTAAATCACTGTATGAACTGATGTGCCAAGACGACAATATCCTTTTCTCTATGACAACATGTTTGGGTTAATGTTTTAATGTGTGTGTGTCATGGGTTTGGTTTTTCTCTTCCACAGAAAACTTAAACAAAAGTCAAGTGATAGAAATCGAAGCGTCATGTTCACCACTGTAATGTTTTGATGCTGACTTTTGTACCATTGTTTGTCTTTCCTGCTTTCCTACCTTCCCCTTCTCCCTCTCTTCATCTTTCGGTCGGTCTGTCTGCTTTCCATTCCTGTTCGTTACCGGGGTTTCTTCTCCGGCACCCATCATGCACCTGTTAAAAGAAAAAGTGATACTTCACTTGTTTGATGACTTGCTTGTGTGATGATGACCTCCAGTGTTTGGCATACATTGCAAAGTGAAGTGATATATTTATATACTTACTTAGAATCCCCTATGTTGCCTGCTTCAGGTTTGCTTTGTGCCTTGTTGATATGTATGATGTAGAAATTGCCCCTCCTGCCCCCCCTCTTTTCTTCCCTCTGCTCCAGAACTGGGTGGCGGTGGTTTTTGTTGTTGGTGTGGGTTGTTTTTTTCTCTGCAGTCTTTTTTTTTCTGTTTTTGCTTTTACTTTTATGTTTGGACTGATCCATTTGAGAAGCAAATTGATGCCATCTTCGTACCTACTTATTTGCGCTTCTTTCAGTTTTAGTTGTCGCCCTTCCAGAGTTAATTGTTGCATCAGTGCTCATGCTTGTTTTGGGTGTTGTTGTTTTTTTATGAAGGAATTTATATCCATACTTTGATACTGTATGCGTATGAATTTAGTTGCAGTTGCAGAGCATTCTGATAAGACTGGTCTTTAGTGGCATATAAATACTTGCTTTACAGTTTGGTGGAAGGGCTGTGGTGGTTAAACATAGTTTGGTCAACAGAGTACAATATTTGCTTTATCTACAGTATCTTGTTCTGTTGGTATTCGTGGAAGGAGAGCATGGCAATAATATGAACATGCAAAAAAAACTCTTTTTTTTTCCCCCCAAAGAAAAAGAAGCGTCTTTTCTTGACCATTTTGTATTGAAGTTATTGAACATCAGAAGTGATGGCACAAAAGATGGTGCTAATAATTCTCATACATACTGTGATGCCTGTCAACGCATTTCAGGACAAAGTTTTGTTGACATGAATACATTGCACTTTGAAAGCTAAGTATCTTCAAAACATGATGGCGATCATGTTTGTCAGCTTGCATTTTTTGTATTTTCGAAGTACCTTAAGTTCCATCTTTGCATTCAAAAACAGACTTTGCAGAGTTGTCTGTTAAGATAATTCCGTGAAGCTAACTTGACTTTTTCTTTGTTGTTAAGTTCCAGACAATAAAACCACATCAGGCATTATCAACAGCACTATATGCACAGTGTACATAACTTTGCCCTTTTTTTTTTCTTCTTTTTTAAAATTTTTTAATTTTTTTTTTTTTAGAATAAGAGGTCAGTTGACACAAACTTCCAAAACTGACTTAACATGAACCATTTGAGCATAAGTTTCAGGTCATTGGACTTTTTATTAATTTTCTGCCAGGACTTATGTGATTTGATGAACAGTGGAAATAAGTTTTCTGTTTAAAAACAAAACAAAACTTGTGTGTGATTTGGTAAGCATTAGGAAAATATTTTTCTGTTGAAGACTTGTGTGACTTCGTAACCTGTGGAAATTCTCCACAGCTGTGTTAGTAACATGTTTGCTGGAACATTTGGCTCAGGGGAAAATTATCCATCGGAAAAGTGCTTTGCTTTGCATGTATGTGTGTGTGTCTTCTTGCTATTGTTACTTTCCAATACACCACTGTTGTCTTTGAAACAAATATGTGCATACTTGATTCTGTGCTGTCGCTCAGCTTTGTGTTGGTAAATTCTGCATCCAGTGCAAGTGTACAGAGTGAATACTTTTCTCCTGTAGTTCTCAGTTTCTTAAATTCTTTGAAATAATGGGTATTGTCAGTGTGCTTGTTGAAGGTTTACAGCTTCATCACCCCTGTCTAGTACCGGTCCTCTTTTCTTTCAGTTTGCCTTGATTAAAATGTCAGTTCATAGTTGGGAAGGGATTGAGCATGGATCTCCTTTCTTTGATAACTGACAACACTGTCCAGCAGACATTGGAAAGCATCAAAAAGGAAAAGTCTTCTTCCACCACACTCTGCCCCCAAGAAGACACCGACATGCACAATTTGTTCCCTCTAATTTTAGTGAATTTCCAGGGAATATGCCCTTTACCCTCATGGCTTGTTGTGCCTTGGATGCTTTTTTTTTTTTTTTTTTTTCCCTCCCAAAGCAATGTTCATTCTTTTTTCTTTCTTCCTTTCTTTGATTCTTGAAGGGGGCGTTTCTTACTTGTGATAATACAAACTTGCCCTAGCTCAAAAAGTGAAGAGCGCTCTGTATTTTGTTTTTATTGAAACAGGATAAATAGTCAGTTTGTTGATGTATGTCTTCAACACATAACGTTGAGCAGAATTCCACACTGTTTACCACGTAGTCTTGTACAGTTGCAATTCATTTTTTTTTCTCCCCTGTGTGACATCAAGAACAATTACCCTGTGTACATTTTTATATTGTCATGTTTGTCATTGTTTAGGTGATTTCAAACAAAAAAGTTCAAATTTTGGTAATGGGGATAACCAGACCGGTTTTTTAGTTTGGTTTGTAAAGGAGACATGAGTGAGCAATGACAGTTTCCCCTTTACTGCTATCCAACTTGATGGTAAGATTTCAAATGTTGGATTTTGTTGTTGTCTGGTCAGGAAAATTATGTGTGAGTGTGTATATAAAAGTATGCTTATGTTTTATTGTCTGTTTATAAATTCATGTGATATGTGTATTTTGTGTGTAAAGGAAAGGGACAATTGGGGGTTCAAAGAAACTCACAATCTGAGCTTCATTATCATCCAGTTTCGGTTTCCCAAAATGATTGTCAGTATGATGTCTGTTTACTTTCCTTAACGACTTGAAAAGATAGCATTATTTTCTCACAGTGTTGCTTGATTGATATATATATATTGATATATATATATATATATATATATATATATATATATATATATACACACACACACGTGCTTGTAGGCTTTTTTTTTTTTCAGCTGGGGATTTTCATTTATAATGAATTTGGTGTGTTTCAGAGAAACAATGCAACAAACTTTGAATTGGATAAAACGTTTTCTTGTGTTTCAAGCATTGCAAGCCAGTTTACAAATGAGAGTAATGAGGTAACTGAAAATACTTACCAAGATGAAGATCACTGTTGTATTGTCATAAATTGAATACTTCTAGCAAAGCTTAATAAAACACACACCGAAGAGAAATATGTTTTTTCATAGCTGTGACAAATCAGGTTCCTTGACCTAAGTTGCTTTGTATATATTTTTCTGGATTTGAAATGCTCTGTTGCTTTTTTTGTTTGTGAATAGAAAAAGGAAATTGAAGCCTGTTTACTGTGGAATCTAAGAACTGCATACAAAAAAGGGGGTGGGTGGGGGAAGGGATTTTCTTTTGAATAATCCATCAACAGGTCTGTATCAGATTCAACAGGTGAACTTAGAATTTATCCAGTTAGCAAGAAATGAACAGCAAAGAATGTGAATCAGCGTTAGAGCAGCCAGTTGGTTCAGAAAACCTTCACGCAGACTGGTACAGTAATCCGCTGTTTGAAATTGATTCATTGTGACAGAGGAGGTCTCTTACAAAGGAAAGGGAAAAAACAAATATTTGTTACTCTGCTTTCTCTGTTCTATGCCTTGTATGTTTAAAAACACACCTTTTAAAAGTAAGTGTTTGAAATATTGTGCTTAAAATTAATGCAGTTTCAGTGAAATTGTTTTTGAACTTCATCATACTAGCATGATTATCATCATTGTGATTATAACTGTTGGCAGAAAAATAGTTGAGGACTGAACGTCAAGGCTTTACACAGGAAACAGATTTAGGGCATTTAGTGTTATTTGTTAGTACTTTTTAAGCAAAACCAATTGATGCACATCTCTGTTATCCATTCGTTTAGCAGTTAATGCTGTAAAGTGTGTATGCACCTCAAATATTTTTAAATTGTTCTGTATTTAGTCTTGATATGGGTATATTTACAGTGATATGTCAGGACAATCCATACAAGTGCATTTGTTTGAAAAAGAATGACATGCACCAAGGAAAACTACATATCGGATCCTTGAAATTGATGTGTGTGGGGTTCAGCCAGTAATTTGACAAATTTTGCAACAGTCCCTCAAATGAAGCAATTTATTAGGAAGGAGTGTAATTATGCAGTTTTAGTTATACAGTCATCATATATTCTGGAAATTTGTTTGCTTGAATGCATGCAACCTGGACAAATGAACTTAAAAATCATTATCTTGAAGTTGGAAGCTGACATGAACTGTTGCCTTAAACTTGTCAGGTTTTTTTTTTCTTTTCTTTTTTCTCCAGAGAAACAGTTCATTAATAAATAGACAGGGAGTACATAGTGGCAGCCGTCTGCTCACATAGAAAATAAGAAAGCTATGTACACAACATCAAGACTGGAGCAGAATAATTGTTAAAAAGTAGATCTCAGTTCATTGTTTCGTGACAGTTTTAACTTGATTTATCTTTCTTTCAGATGATGATGTGAGATTTGAAGCATAGAAGTTAAGAAAGTCAACAGAACAACATCAACAACAAAAACTGATGTGAATAAATGTTGTGTGGGTTTAGTGGGTGGGGGAGGTAAATTAAAAAAAAAAGAAAGAAAAAAAGTTTGTACTACTTTCTCAGTTTTCATCAGTCAATAGTGAGAACGGAATGGCCATTTATTTCATAACTCAGATAATGTATTATGTTTGTCTCACCATTTTTATTGTTTCAGTGCACGTAGATAATTTCTGTGTTGCCATTTATTTGAATGTGTGTCACTGGGATGTGGTATTTATTGACAGCATACTTATTTCTGTATTCCATTCATACCATTTCCTGCCATAACATTTGGCTTCCATGTTCATCAATGCCCACATGATTATAACCAGTTGTGTCAGCAAAGTAATGTAAATACTATTGCGGTGAGTTGGAATTTTGCCTTTGTGTGTTTGTTTGAATTGGTACAGAAAATGTCTTAAACAGTATGTGTGATTCTGTGGGATTTTGAACAGAAAATGTCTTTAACAACATGTGTTTGTGGGATTTCAGCTCAGAGGAGTGAGAGGTGGTTCGATGTCATTGAATGTATTTTTTGTCTTCCAGAAGCAGTTTGTTTGTTTCTGGTAAATGTTCTGTGAGTTGTAGGAGCAGCAGCAAATTGAAATGAGTTATTGAACATTTATACACATACTCATGGCATAGATGGTGTGTGTATATTTTATGCGTACACATGCACACATGTGCGCTTATACACATGCACACATGCTCACACACACATACACATACACGCGCGCGCGCACACACGCACGCACGCGCACACACACACACACACACACACACACTCACTCACTCACTCACTCACACTCTTGACTGTTAGAAATATGCAGGTTATGCAATTCTATTTTACTATTGTTTAATATGTGAATTAGAAAAACACATACATGCAAATAGTGCACATGCATGCATGCGCACCTGACACATAAATAACACGCTTATTTTTTTCCCCTGCAGTTTGGGAAGAAAGAAAAACTGCAAAGCTATTAAAGTTAAAGAAGAAATAGGAGAAAAAACCCCAACAACCATGAGATGATGAATGTCGGGTGACAGCTGGGCTGATTGTAGGATCCCAGCATCTTTCTCTCTCTCTCTCTCTCTCTCTCTCTCTCTCTCTCTCTCTTCTTCTTCTTCTTCTTTTTCTTTTCTTTGCTCTCATGGTAATAAATAAATGAAAGCACAGAAGTTCTGTGGCAATGTGCTTCCATCAAAGATATCTCATGCAGAAATGTTGGGTGGTTTAAACCAAAATCCTACTCCTTATGGGTCTTGTGTTCCTTTTTTTTTCCCCATATATATGGCAGACTCAATACAGGTACCTTTTTTTTGTACATGCATTTTTGAAAGGTTTTTCAATTGTCAGTTTCCATACATTTTGATTTTAAATACAGTGTGAAATTGTTTACCCTCATGTACTTTTGATTTTTCTCTTCTGCATTATCAGTCTATCAGTCCGTAATCAACACATTAACCGGTTTACCCAGCGATAAATTTATCAAAGACTGTGCAGAGATTCAAGAAGAAACCTTGTGTGACTAGTCATTGGGCATTTTAAAAAACTGCAGATGCCTGTGCAGAAAATGTTATCAGTGAAAACAGGCAAGTGGAAGTTACTGATTCATTTTTTTGTGAGAACAGAATTAATGACAATAAAGATTGTCTGGACTGATTTATGTATTGTACATTTATTTTGTGTGCCTAGTGTGTATGTTCAGGTCAGCGTGGTGTTGCTATCTGTGTAAATATGTGAAAGACTATTAATCAGAAAACAATTATGTATGTTACGTGCTTATGTATGTACAAACGGACTTATGCATGAGTGACAGTAAGGTGCAAAGAAGGGAAATCTGGAGGATTACAGGTTATTGACTGACGATCATCATAGGACTATGGAACAAAGCAATGTCATTCTGATTTGCAAAAATTACAGTTTGTTTTTTGCAAGGATGTGATCTAGTCTGTGACAAAACTAGTTTCATCTCCTAGTTTCTGGCTTAGACCATATCGTAAAAACCTTGATGAAAATCCAAGAATCCGATGCAAATATACTTTTATCTTAACGCATAATCAGTTTGAACCACCAGCTAGTAGTATCTACCGTAAGTGAATACAGGCAGGCAAACTCAGTATGTGCAATGAGATTAGTATGAGGTCTTGTACATGATATACCAGTAGTTGATTTATGATCATGAGCTGTGTGCAGTTTATCAGTTTGATGTCTTTTTCCCACCTCTTAGCAAAGCCTCCTTACAAGTACTTAGCATTTCTGAGAATCCTCACAACACCCAGTGCAGTCAGTGGTCATCAGTGACTAATCATCTTCTGTTTACCTGTTTCAGCATTCAGTCTTCTGCTTTGTCATAAAGGACAAAAATAAACCCTTTAGAAGTTGACTGACAGAAAATCACATGGTCTTAAAGTCCCATTGTGAGATTTATGACGGGAGAAAAGTCATGAGAAAAGTGTTAATTTTGATTAACAAATAGTAAAGAGTGGTAAGAGTGTGCACATGTCAAATGATTGGTATAAGGACGGGCCCGGCGCTTCCTTTTTTTAGGAAGTGTCTGGGTTTATTCCAATGTACCTTTTATTTACCTGTGTGCTAGCTGAATCGGTAGCGTAAGCATCACTGACTTGAAGTTGTGTACCTTGTGTAATGGAGAGAGTTACCACTCTTTACTATTTGTTAATCATATCGTCTCCTGGCCTCATTATCTGTATAATTTCCAGTGGATAAACTACCGAGGCAACCATGTATTTGTTCTGTATTGTCCATGTGTTCTGTGTGGCTTATTCAGGATTAAAGAGGCTATGCCAGTCTTGAATAAAAGCTAATTTGTGTTTGCACATTTCTTCTGTCTTTGCTGCTGTGTGCACATGTCAAATGATTGGTATAAGGACAGGCCCGGTGCTTCCTTTTTTGAGGAAGTGTCTGGGTTTGTTCCAATGTACCTTTTATTTACCTGTGTGCTAGCTGAATCGGTAGCGTAAGCATCACTGACTTGAAGTTGTGTACCTTGTGTAATGGAGAGAGTTACCACTCTTTACTATTTGTTAATATCGTCTCCTGGCCTCATTATTTGTATAATTTCCTGTTAATTTTGAATTTACAAATTCTCAGTGAATGGGCGTCATTGACTGGTGTGTGAAGTCGGGTTCAAATCCTTCCATGACATAGTCTGTCAAGAATAGATATTTTGGCATTCTCACAGGTCAGCTTAAAATTTGGTGTTTTTTACAGACTTGCTGGTGATTTGACACTTCTTGTACATACACACCTACAGGTCAATGATGGATAAAGATAAAGCTATCCATGCCAGTGTTTAATGGGTTATGGAAACATGATCACACTAGAACATGCCACTCCCATAAAGTACCAGCCCACTCATAGAAACAAATGCAGGGGAAGAAGGTCTCAGAACTGAATACTGTTTCCTTTCTTTGCAATTGAACATGCTTTATGGGGAGGTTTTCCACAAAGATGAGACATAATGATGTAGTGGCTAAGAGGATTATGTTCCTACCTGGGAACCAACAGGATCCCAGATCATCCGTCAAATTTCAGTGCACAAGATTCCCCATCCCAACAAAGATCTTGTAGTGGTCTTGATGTGAGATGTTAGCCGTTTGACTGCAGTAATGAATTGATACCTTGTGTGCAGTATGCTATTCGCATATGTTGCAGAGCAGTGGCAACAAAATGGTTGTCCCAGATTAGACTTGGAAGAAATGTCAACTTTGTTGTGCAAATAAATGTATGTATAGAGACTGAAATAAAGTCACTCAAAAATGTGAATGGTCGGTGCCAGACCACGACATTCTGGGCTCCTATAGAAGAGTAGTCCAAATTTCTCACATGCTACTTTCATAAGACACAAAGTGTACACAACACAGTAAAATATGCACCAACTTCTTAACTGTGTCAGTGTGTAGATTACAAACTGTCCTCTTTTGAATACACTGGTTGCTGTTATGAACATCATCAGTGATTCAATGATGATGAGTGCTCTACATACATAAAGAGGCCTTCATAAAGCAGACAGATCATAGGTGGTAGCTATTAGTGGAATTTGAAACAAACTTGTCTAACAATGTCCTTATTCAGTTGGGCATTGGACCATAGTTAATTTCACATGAGCAAAATCCTGCCATTGATAGCTATGCGTGTACAGAAGACTTTACCAATGAAGAAGTTTCCAAGCTTTGAAACCAGATCTATTCAATTTTAAAATTGTCCCAAGTAATAATATGTTCATAATGGTATTAGATCTTCTGCTTCAGAACTCTAAAGGATCAGGGAATGGAAGCAGCTTTGAAAAATAGCTTGGCAATGTTAGTCTTCATGGCAACAGTTCCATGTTGTTTGCCCTTACACCCTTCTGTCATCTGCAAATAAGGATAAAGTATAAATCACAAATGCAGTGTCCAGTCATTTCCTTTCCTCTTTTTCCCCTTCTCTCCCCATGGAAAAGACTATAGAAATTGAGATTTGTTTTTGGTGTTTTGATGATATTGGACTTGGATGATGATTTTGCTACTGTGGTGATCCATTCAGGTGTTTTTTGTTTGTTTTTAGACTAATTTGCCAGAGTGTACTCAACACTCCCTTAGTTACTTGCAGTGTAGGTCAATAAATTTGAGCATTTCTCTCATATATGCTTTCTTGAGCCAATGAATTTGACCGTGTGGTTCAAGTCATTCTATTGAGCCCGTGTTGCACTGAACTGTGGGATGGAGTTCATACCCACAACTTCCCAGCCTTCAGTCCATGGCGCAAACGTTGACACTGAATATTTAATTTTATGTAAACACCATCTTTATTCATTCAGAGCAGTCTAAAACTATTGGACAGAAATAAACAGTTGAGTTGTTTATTTTTCACTGTGGCATATTCTGTACCTTCCCCTTGCAGTATATCTCTCTTTTCCTCTCCATTATCTTGTTACAAGACTATTCTCTTACATTTAGCTACAAGTGCAGGACATCCCTCTCAAAAGATCAGAACGATATTCTTAGGTTTTAAACAGTTTAATGACCAGCTGGATAGGATTTTAAAGAAATACAGATTTTCCTTGTTACGACTGGTGTTTGTTTTAGAGCAAACAACAGAATGATGAAGCACTTTTGACGAATGGTTTGAATTGTTGCAGCCAAATGTATGCTTTCCTTGTGATGAAATATATTGTTTTGATGATTCTAATGACTCATTTTTCCAACTTGTGATCAAAAAGCGGTGGTCCTTGCACTTGAAATTATTATATTCATGCAGTTTGCCTAACTGTACTCCTAATCCTTTTCCATTTAATGATAAATATATTACTATGGCTGTACATTTTGAATGGGTTTAATTCAGGAGCTTGTCTTTCAGCTTTCATGTTGTTTTCTTCCACACCTGACTGTTGATGATGAATTTGGTTGAATGTTTTTGAATTGAATGGGGGTTTTGTGCATTGTGTTTTGATACTTGAGTTGAAATGTGATAACTGATCTTTCAAGTTCCCAAAGGCTCACCCCACGCTTAACATTGAGTGCATGAGGTTGTTTGGATCAAACGTTAGTAACCAACTGAATTCGGTGTGACTTTCTGCGGGTTGACAGTAAAAGAACAACAAACCATGCAGTTATGTTTTTGACATGCATTTGATGCCCTGCTTTTCTTATATATTTTCTGTCTTTTTGTACCCACCATCTATTCTCTTGTTCTTTTGTGGTTTTTCTTCAGAGTAATAAAGATCTCCTCAGGTGCATCGTTACATGATAGTTGTTTTTAGTTGTTCTTTTAAATGTAATAATTTTGCTTTTCAACTTCACAGCTAGCGTGCCGATGATTCAAACTAGCCTGCGACTGACATGTGTGTTTAGCGTGTGCGTGCATGCTTGCACATAAATAAGTGTGAATGAGAGGCCAAAAGTATGTTTGCATTCAGCATGAATCTACTGGTGAAAGATTGCATATCTCGCCATGTGACACATCATAAATGCACAATTTTGTTTTTGTATGGCCTGTTTTATCACAGATTCAAAGGGTACAATAACCACGGAAGTGCCTGGAATCTGAATCGCTTTCAAAAAAGAAGAGTGTGGCAGTTTGGTACTAGCCATGTCTACTTCGTAGATTTAATTGGTATTTATTTTATCCATTAATTTTTCTTTGTGCTAAAAGTTACATGTTAAAATGTCCATCATTATAAACAGTTGTTCCTTAATTTTGATTGATTGTATAACTTCCTTACGTAGAACAGCACAAGTCGTCTTGTGTATTTGATAGGCATTGTCTAGCACATAAATTACTGGGTAATATATCAGTCAGAAAGATTGATACTCAGTTTAAGTCTTTGTCTGTTTGTGGATAGACCAGTATTAATATTTAGTCTTTGTTCAACCTAAACATGAAAGATTCATTGATGGAAGGTTATTGGTTCTTCATCATACACTTGACTTCATTATGCAAATGAAGCCATGGCCGATCTTCCAAGATCACTATCACAACAGCATGTTCTACAGTATGTAAAAAACGAGATTTTTTGTTTGTTAATGACAACACCTTCACCATTCAGTGTTCTCTCGCGTATTTAATTCACTCTTAAGGAAAAATGGAGACTGGTTAGAAGTGCAGGAAAGGTGTTTTGATTGCATCTCGCTCTCTTTCTCCTCTCTCTCTCTCTGTCTTCTACCCATTATCATATTTGAATCGAAGGACTTCATTTTGTTGCTTACAGCTTTGGAATTATCTTTTTGTGTGTGCCAGCATTTTGATTTTGTACCACATAACTACTCCCCTTGTCATTTTATTGACTTTGTTTCTTCTTGCCGCAGCAGAAGAGTGTATAATCTTCAGAAGGACTAACACCCTCAACCCTGGCTTTTGTGTACCTTTATTTTTTCTTTCATTTTTAAACAGAAACTGATGATGCAGTGTGCATCTCTGCAAGTTCATATCATTCTGGGTTACTTTGGCTGGTGGGTGTTCCATGCTGGGTTTATTATCCATTTCTATGATACATGCTTATGTTTTTCTTTTCTTTTTTTTTCCCCCCCGGAATGTTTGTGTGAAAATACATGTGACTGAAGTGAAGCGGGGTAACTGTCATAGATTTAAGTGTTTGTTTCTCCTGCACCTGAAAGTTGCAGTGCTTTTTTTTATTTATTTTTTTTAAATTATTATTATCCTGTTGTAATAATGAAATTGTGTCAAGCCCAATAAAAGAGAATCCTGAAGTATGTTTCATGAATGAATGAACTTGCAGTCATTAAAATAAGTTAATAAATTGGAACTTCATAAATGAAATGAATATACTCATTAAGTGAAGGGAAGGGGGTGGGGGCAGGAGTTCATGTGATAAATTTGTGGGATCAGGAACTGTGAAGTCATGCATTATAGTTTTTAATTTTGATAATAATCTAATGAGAATATCTGTGACTGTGGATAGATACAGCTGTTTGTTTGGGACAGTAGTTTTTTTACTTCGCATGTGGTCATCGGGACTGGAAAAAAACAACAAACAATTTTCTTCCAAGCTGTAGGTGCACATTATACTTCTAATTTTTTCTGTCTATTCAAAGAAAACCACTTTCTATGATTTAATCATTAAGTAAAGGCATACATGTATATGTTGTGCTGAGGAGTTTGGAAATACATCAGTGTCAGTTATGTGACCAGAAAAAGTGAGAGGGGGGACAGGGGGATCACATCAGCTTGGAAAGAAGAGTGTGTTTATCATTGCATTTAAATGGGAAATCGGTTATATCCAAAGAGTCAGTTAAATGACTAGTAAAATGGGGGTGGGGGAGAGAAACAACCATTTCAAAGGAGATAGTGTTTATCATTGTCTTTACATGAGAAATTGGTAATTTCAAAGATGTAAATGAGAAATGGGTTACTCCAAAGACACACGCACACGCACACACACACGTGTTGGGTTGCATTCCAGTTTATTTATAATCTTTTGAATCAGTTGAAAAAAAAATTGTTGGGACTTTTGATTTTCTAGATGACTTCATTGTCCAAAATGTCATGGACAGTTCAAAGCTATCAAAACATTTTGTAACTTTTTCTCATTCGGTCTCATACAGAATATTTGTTTGAAAGTGTGTTGAATAAACAAATGTATGAAATAATTTCAAATGGAACTGTTCCTAATAGATAAATCCATTTGGTTGGCAGCCAGATTCATTTTAGGGTTCAGTTCAAATGTCAAGGAGACTTTTGGGGCAGATAATTTTGTAATGTTTTCTTTTTCCCCCCATGACCCTTACAGTTTAAAATTTTCAAAAAGGGGGCTGGTATCAGATGACAAAAGAAGTAATTATTCGAAGACATGCTTCTTCATTTTCCTTTAATTTTAGTTTCCTCTATGTCTGATACATCAATGAATCAATAAAGTAAGAGAAAGAAAGGGGTAGTATCTAAAAGATTTGGTCATTTCTTGGGGTTTTTACAGCTGTGATAAGAACCATTGTAGACAAGTAGAGAGAGAGCGGGATGAAAGTTAAAGGTCAGAAAACATCCTTTTGGTGGAGTTGAGTAATGCTTTTTTTTCCTGGTATAATTGGTGTTTTATGGGTTGTTTTTTTTCACCACAGTGTTTATAATCCAGCCAACCACAGACACCCTTTCTGTGCTATCAATCTCTTAAGTTAAAATGTTCAAAACTAGACTGTGTTTAGGCCATTTCAAACTATTCTGACATGACCTGATCGATTGTACATTTTTCACTGTTGTTAATGTACATGTGGAAAAACGTTATTATGCAGGAAGTTAGTATCACTATCTGGCTTCAAAGATTACATATGATTGGTAAAGCTTGGCAAACGTTCACTTAATTTAAAAATACTGTTGAGAATTATGTGTGGGCATGTAAGTTAATGTCAAGAACATATGAAACTGAAAGATGATTACAGTGCAGATGAATGGGAGAAAATATGTAATATTACTATGATAAGCTGAGCTGCTGTGTTTGGTCATGTTTGAGTGCAAATAAACTTTTTAGTTGATGCTATGTGCAGTACATGTGTTTGTGTGTGACATAGAATGTTATGCAGTGTGTTTTGTGAATGTTCCAACACAGACCCACCAGATTCTCTTGTAACTTATGACGAAACTCTCTCTCTCTCTCTCTCATATACTCATGGACACAGATGCACGTACCCACATGCACTTGTATGGACACATACACTCTTTTTCACACACACACCTACACATGGATTTATACATATGATCACAGACGCCTATGGCACCCATGCACTCGTGCATTCTTGAACCCTCTCTGTGTATCTTAAACATCCAGGTCATGCTGAAAAGCCTGCAGTCCTCACAGCAAGCCATCATATCCACACACCGATCCTTGTAGACTCCCTAGCCACACACAGTTAGGTCAAGACAATTCTGGAAAACGAACATGGAGACTGTCATCATGAGAATGCGTGCATTGATATCATACGCTGATATGATATGAATATATATATAATAGCGTCTTTCCTCAGTTTGAGACCAAGCTCTAAAGTGCTCTACAAACTTGGGATCATTTGAACAACAGGCTGCCTGACTGGGTAGAGCCGACTAATGGCGGCTGTTGGGTGCTCATCATTCATTTCCTGTGTCATTCAGTCAGCTTTCAGGCATGCACACTCAGGCAAACATGTAACATTTTATGTGTATGACCGTTTTGTTTATTTACCCCACCATGTAGGCAGCCATACTGATCTTTGACATGTGTAATTGATCTTCTGCATGCATATACGCACAAAGGGGGTTGCTCTGGTTGAGAGCAAAGTAACATCATCCAGGCCAGACAGCCCTTCACTGGACGTCAGCAGAAAGTAGACATGAAAAAGGAAAGTCAAAGAACATCCAGCGCAGAGCAGTTGAAGAACTCCAGACCCAGAAGCACACCTGGGTCACCGTTCAGAGACTGGCCCAAAGCAGACGAATGGCAGTTCTTTGTTGCTGCCCTACATGCCATAGGGCATAACTGGGTCTTACAGGAAAACACAACAAGCATCTGGGGCCATTGCACAAGCACACTCATCCATATGATGAGGTAATAGATAATATCAAGATAATATGTTTACCTGGGAGACCAGAAAAATCTCAACCCTTTACTTACCAGGGGCTGTATTCAAAAGAACATCGTGCCTGAGGGTAAATGTGTACCTGCGGGTAATCTGCCTGAGGCAAGGCAAACTGCCCAAGGGTTAGCAACATCCAGTATTCATGAACACAAGAGTCTACCTGCGTGTCGACAAACCTGAAAGCAATGTACCCTTCCTACCTGCCAAGGTGACTGCCCACGAAGCAGAGGTAAATATCCTTTTGCAGCATTTTTCTTTCTTTTTTTTTTTTAAGGGAAAACAGGCATGCTTTATGGATAGCACGAGTTTTGTGAACTCTCTCAACAATTTTCTGAGCTGTGGTGCTATGAGAAGTGAAACTGAGAGCGTGCGCAGACGGGAATCGTCAGGATTTTTAATAAAAGATGATGGGTTACCTGTCTGAGTGAACCGTGTGTGTCTTGAATACAAAGATAACTTATCCTTCAAGGTAAACTGTACCCGCAGATCCCAACCATGTCAAAGATAACTTGCCAGAAGGCAAAATGAATTTTGTCATGAATACGGCCCCAGGTGTGTCAGAACTGGGTATCTGTCTCAGGAATTTTGGGCAAGAATCCAGTGCTCTAACCATTCAGCCATATCACCCATCTGTAAGTATTTAGTTCATGTGGAATAAGTCCTAAATCAAAAACTCATGACACTTGAAATAGTCTGTTTCAAAGCAATGATCCAGGAATACAAATGTGTCTGCTTCATGTCTTCAAGAATAAGTAAACTACTCAAATGTTTTCCTTGTGACCTTAGTGCAGATAATGATTCTACTAGGGAAAAGGTTCATACTTCAGAGATGTTCACGATGACAGCAAAACAGTCATTTAAGATCTACTGACATGTTTGAGAGAAGTGATTGAGTTGGTTCAGTTGCTGATGTTGTACACGATGTGTGTGAGTGTGTGTGTGTGTGTGTGTGTGTGTGTGTGTGCTTGAATGTATGTGTGTGTGTTGTGTCAGGGTGTGTTTTTAACCAACACCAGAATGAGCAATTATTTGAATAGGGTGTTGAGAATCCAAACCACAATGAAATATTCAATACATTAAAAAAAAAAAAAAAAAAAAAACACACACACAAAAAAAACCAAAACCAAAAACAACGAAAATAGAGTTTTGCTGTCTACGTGACATTCATAAACATCAAAGCCAACATACAAACGCGCGCGCACACAAACACACACATACATATATGTACACACACACACACACACACACACACACACACACACACAAAAACAAAAAAAACCGAAGAGTTTTGCTGTCTACGTGACAATGAAATATTCAATACATTAAAAAAAAAAAAAACAAAAAAAAACGAAAATAGAGTTTTGCTCTCTACGTGACATTCATAAACATCAAAGCCAACATACAAACGCACGTGCGCGCGCGCGCGCGCGCGCACACACACACACACACACACACATACATACACACACACACACACACACACACACACACACACACACACTAAAAACAAACAACAACCGAAAATAGAGTTTTGCTGTCTTCGTGACATTCATAAACATCAAAGCCAACATACAAACGCGCGCGCGCGCACACACACACACACACACACACACACACACAGACTTATATATATAGATTAACACCCATTGGCACGTTTGTGTCAAACCTGTTCGAAAAATCTGAAATTAATTCAGATGACGTAGACACACAGAAGACCGTAAGTCCATACCCCATCTGGGAGATGAATAAAGCACATTTTGATGTTAATCATACTGACATTAAAAAGAATGAAAATCCGAATATCATGGCAACGGAAGTCCGAGTACACCTTCAAAATAGATACTGTGATCATTTACAGATCTACACAGATGGCTCACTATTAGACAATGGCCAAGCAGGTTCAGCTTTCGTAATACCAGAACTGAAAACGGAAAGATCATACTATATTGGTAAAAATCGTTCAATATTGACTGCTGAACTTACTGCTGTTCTTATGGCTCTAAATCATATTCTTGATCATCCAATTTGCCTTCTACAAGTCTTGTTTTGCGTTGATTCCAAATCTGTATTATGTGCTTTAAACTCACCAAATTGTAAGAACAAATCTAAAATCATACTAGAAATCAGCCACATTTTACATCTTTTAAGCTTGAAAGGAACACATATTACGTTTTTCTGGGTTCCTTCACATCTTGGTATTCTCTACAATGAATGGGCTGACAGGGCTGCAAGAAAAGGTGCAAAGAACGAACAGGGAACTATAGAACTTTATGTGCCTCTGTCTGTACAAGAGGCTTATCGAATACTATAAAAAAAACATCGTGGAATAAAGTCAGAGAATTATACCAGGAAAACGGCAAAGCTTTAAACCATAGTGTAATTAATGTTCAACAACCGGGAACTATCAATCAGTCAAATACATACAGTAATTCAATAAGATTAAGGCAGATTCAGACATTATCAAACAGGATAAAACTGAACGCTTTTATAACAAAGTTCAGCAAAGATGTCAGATGCATATGTGGAGAACATATTTCTAGCAACCATGTAATATTCGAATGTCAGAATCTAAAACGTTTTTTGCCAGACTTCACCAAAAGTTCTTTTGAATGTGTTATTAACAATTCCAATATGTTATTTGTTATTGCAGAAGGTTTGCTGCATAGTCCTATAGGACATTTGTTATAGATGTTACAGTTGTTTGATGTTGGCGTTTATAACGTTTCTGTTTTTCCTAGCGTTGTCTTTCCCTAATCACCCTCTACACATACACACACTTTTACCCCTCCCCCTCCCCCACGTTTTTTTGTTTTTTGTTTTTGTTTTTTTCCCCCCCGTCTTATATCACTTCAAGTGGAAAGACGTTAAACTGAAGACAACACAGATATATGTATACACACAGTTTTGCTGTCTACGTGACATTCATAAACATCAAAGCCAACATACAAACGCACGCGCGCGCGCGCGCGCACACACACACACACATACATATATGTACACACACACACACACACACACACACACACACACACACAAAACAAAAACAAACAACAACCGAAAATAGAGTTTTGCTGTCTTCGTGACATTCATAAACATCAAAGCCAACATACAAACGCGCGCGCGCGCGCACACACACACACACAGATATATGTATACACACATTCACAAACTTTTAAACAGACAGATAGGATTGAGAACTTTTCAATGACAAAACAGTAGAATGTTAAACTACGATTCACGTGAACATACTAATGGGGAGACAAAATTATTGTTTTCTGTTACGGGACTTCATGTACCGTCCTAGACCAGAACGCATTGACAACAAACACCAAAAGAGCTGAAAAAAAGCCAGGTGTCATCCCATGAATACGAAACATATTCTGTCGCCAATCATAGACACTAGAGATACTAGTGTCTTTGCGCCAATGAGATGTTTATATGCAGGTCAATGGTTTGTATGCATGCTAATGACTGTTTCGTGGCTGTCTACCCAGGGTATACAGACTTGACTTGACTAGATGACGGTTTAGGCCTCTCCCGAGGCCTGTTCGTGTTCCTAAATAACTATTACTGAAATAGTAGCATGCGTGGCGAGCGCGGCTAGACCAGATCAGTTGTCTGACAGGCTGGGTTATACAGGCCAGGTAGGCCCCTCCAGTGTTTATCTAAGCGGGTTTTGAAGGCGTTGACTGATGGCGCCAGGACCACGGAGTCTGGGAGCCCGTTCCATTGTGTCACTACTCTGTTAGAGAAATAATTCCCCCTGACATCAAGGCGAAAGCGTTGTTTTTGGAGTTTTAGGGTGTTGCCTCTGAGGTTCCCACTAAGTGACGACTGGAACACTGGCCTCTGTGCGTCGTAATGCCCGTGAAGGTATTTGAATAATTCGATCATGTCCCCTCGCAGCCTCCGGTGTTCCAGACTTGGCAGCCCCAGCAGTTTCAGTCTCTCGGGGTAAGGCTTCTCCTTCAGTGGGCCCAGGAGTTTTGTTGCTCGCCTCTGGACGTCCTCGATGTCACTACATAGTGTTTTGTGAAAGGGTTGCCAGACACAATGGCCATATTCCAACAGTGGTCGGACGAGGCTCTTGTACAATTGAACAAAAGTTGTCTCTGTTAAGAAATCAAATGATCGCCTTATGAGTCCAACCATTCTGTTTGCTTTGGATGTCAACTGTGCAACATATTCCTTGAAATTCAGTTTGTCATCAATGAGTACACCCAGATCCTTTTCACTTGCAGTCTCTTTTAATATCACCCTTGTACTGTCGTCCTCTTGATTTTTGCTTGTCATGTAATATGTTGCCTCTGACTTCTGCCCCCCCAGTTTCATTACGCTACATTTCTGTGGATGGAACTTAAGCATCCACGTGTCAGACCAGTGCTGAAGTTGGTCAAGGTCGTCCTGAAGCTCTTTTGGTCCCGTCTCTGTGTCACTTCTGTTGAACACTTTGGTATCATCCGCAAACATTTTTACTGTGCTCTTAACTCTAGCTGGGAGGTCGTTGATGAAAATAACGAACAAGACTGGCCCGAGCACGCTCCCCTGGGGGATGCCACTGCTCACACTGGCTTCCTGAGACTGCGTACCATTGACTATCACATGCTGTTTCCTGTTGGTTAGAAAGTCCTTGATCCATCCCAGCACTTTCCCCGTGATACCGTGGGCTGCGACCTTAGACAAAAGTCTACGATGGGGCACTGTGTCGAATGCCTTCTGAAAGTCGGTGTACACCACATCCACACTGCCTCCATCGTCTACAATGCTTGTCCAGATATCCATGACCTCTAACAGTTGGGTAATACATGATCGTCCAGGGACAAAGCCATGTTGTTCTTCAGCGATCAGGGAGTTTTTCAGCAGGTGTTTCATAACGTGGTCGCGTACGATCTTCTCCATAACCTTGCAGGTTATACAGGTTAGGCTGACAGGTCTGTAGTTACTGGGCACCATTCTGCTCCCCTTCTTGAATATAGGTGTGACATGGGCTTTCCTCCAGTCTTCCGGGATTGTTCCGCTGTCCAGTGTCAATCTGAAGAGATAGGCCAGAGGCTTCGCCAGCTGGTCAGCTGCTTTGGCGAGTATCAATGGCGTCAATCCATCGGGTCCTGCTGCCTTGTCTGTATGTAGGTTGACTAAGTGCTTCCGTACAAGATCCTCGGTGACTTCCAAGTCTTCCAAGGCTTCTGTGAAACTGTAGTCTGGTGGGTCTGGGAGTGGGCCTGTATCCTCTACTATAAAGACGCTCTTGAAAAACTGGTTCAGCAATTCTGCCTTTTCACTATCTGTCTTTGTCTTTGAACCATCTTCTTTCTTGAGGTCCCCTATTCCAGTCCTTGTTTTGGTTTTTCCTCTGACATAATTCCAGAACGCTTTTGGATTGGTTTTCGCCACTGATGCCACCTGTGCTTCCAATTTCCTCTGTGCCTTTCTGCAGGCCTTCCTTGACTGATTCCTTGCTTTTATGTACTGATCATAGTCCTTGCCATCTCTTGTATTCTGCCATTTTCTGAAAAGTTTGTGCTTCTTTCTGACTGACGCCAGTGTACCCTGATCCATCCAGTTCTTTCCTCTTCTACCACTGGTTCTGGTCTTTGGGGTTGACTTAGAGATAGCAGTGTTAACGTGCTCTTTAATGTTTTTCCAAGCTGCATCTGGTTGCAAATCCCTCAGTTCCTCTATCCAGTCGATTTTTCCCAGTTCTTCTTTCAGTACATCAACATCGGTTTTCTTGTAGTTGAAGCGTGTCACTCTGGGTGGGTTCCCGCATGTACATGACAGACTAATGACAAGTGAGAAATGGTCGCTTTTCCCAAGTCCTGCTTCTACTCTGATCTCATTGATCATGTCTTCTCTGTTTGTGAGAACCAGGTCAAGTACGTTGGCTTTCTCTCCTTCCCTGTAGCGTGTTGGTGTCTTTTGGTGCTGAATTAGAAATACATCCTTTATTGTCTTGAGGAAGTTTGTGTGTTCGGATCCACCTTTGCCTGTAACTTTCTCCAAGTGCCAGTCGATATCTGGGAAGTTTAGGTCCCCCATCATCATTACATAGGAAAAATGTAAATTTGACACCTCTGAAAGTAGTCCATTGAGCTTTTCAGTGTTGTCCTTCGTGGTACTTGGGCTTCTATATAACAAGCCTATGAGGAACGTGTCCCCTTCATCTACTTGACATTCTACAAATATGTGCTCTGAGAAATCCGATGTCAGTCTGTCGCAGAGGGATGGTTTCAGTTCCTTCCGCACATACAATCCCAAGCCTCTCCCCTCTTCATGCATGTTATGGAACAATTCGTAATCTGTCAGAGCTATCTCACACTCCATAATCGAACAGCTACGATGTTTCCACTTCACCTCTGTTATCCCAATGATATCAGGCTTGTAGAGATCGACTGCTGCCTTTAAATCATTTCTTTTGTTCATCAGCTGATCCGCGTTAGTATAAAAACAAGTGCAACTTGCAAACTTATTTATAGGCTTTGGTGTGGGAACAAAATGACTAGAAGAACTTAGTGTAGTCTTTTTCTTTGTATTTACAGTATTTACAGTATTGCTATTTCGTCTCTTCAACCCCGCATATCGCCGGACACTTTTGCCGGGCGCTTCTCCACGGGCACCACTTTTCCTTTCTTCAGGATCCAGTGAACTCTGTCGTCCCCCGATCTTTGGGCTTCATCTCTCTTCTGGCGTAATTCCTGATAAAGAGCATCTTCTTCTTTTCTTTCCTACAGTTTTCCTTATGTTTTCTTAGACTATTTTTTTTCTGCTAGGTACATGCGTCCTCCTAGTTCCGTCGCGTCTATATCCCCAGAAGTGGCGTCTGCGACGAACACTACCAGATCCAGAACCGGCAGTCGGTTTGCTGGTGTTCAGGCTACTGTGTGCATAACGGAAATCGAAGTTAGTCACGTGACACCAGAACGCAGCCAAATCGTTTCGGTTCCAAAACGTGCTTCGTTTACGTGGGATTGTACACTGCAGTTGATAGTGATATTGTAAACCAGGTGAATTTGCTTACATATTTCCGCAATAGTGGCTGTATAATCTGCCGCTTAATTAGTTCCGAATGACGATCAGGATTTGTGTTGTGAAAGGCAAGCGTTAAAACGTGGTGCCCAGTGCCATTTGATTCCGCCATCGCCATGTTATTGACACTGACAGTGACAATGCCATGCATGTGGTCGGGATTTTCACCGTAGATTTTACGTTGCAGGTCTTTTACCCAGTCTGGCTGGTAATAGAATACACCGAAGCTGATTTACTCAATTGTTTAACATGAAACAGACGGAGAGATTTTAAAATTTACTTGTCATATTCAAGTTGATTATGCCGAATGCCCAACACAAATGAACTGATTACAGAAGAGATTTGGGTTAGTAAGAATAGTACCACCAGTATTGAGAGTGGAAGGAGGTACACACAAGCATGCAGGTTTCACTTTCAGTGGCATCATCAGTACATCTGTTTTGCAAAACTGTTAATCATTCATATTAACTGGACATAATGCATTTTCAGAACTTGTGCTCAAGTTACAGTTATGAAATTAAGACTGGTCTGGTCTTTTTTCTCTTTCTCACTTCATGTTGTTACAATTTTAGCTAATTAACTTTTCTTTTTTTTCTAATTAATTTTTTTTAAGTATCTGCATAGCACACACCACTATCATATTTATATGTGGCGCAGATTAAAGATTACTTCAAGGCAGTTTTATGCTTACTTGATTTGGTTTTGAGAACAGTAGATGTAGATTAAGCAACAATAGGGAACGAGTGAATGACGTCACGCACAATGGATTGTGGGATCGTTCGACATTCTGGTAACACGCAATGAGTAAACAAACTTGCACGTCTGCGATTGTAAACACTGTCGATACTTTCAGTGCTATGAGTTCACTGATGTCTTGTTGTAGATTGCAACAACGCTTCGCTTGATCAAAGAATTGAAAAATGATGTGGGAGTGAAATTCTTCCGAGTTGAAAGAAATGAAAGCAGTTAGGAGTCACAAGAAGATGATATCGAGCTCTTTGATAGCAGCGATCACATGCAAAACCATTATCACATTTGATAACCAAAATAGGAAAAAGATAGTGTATCAGCAGCTTATGCTCTTGAGGATGCAAGAACTGACTGCCAGAACATTGAAATTGATGGGATGAGGGAAGAAATAAACAGGCATATATAAAAATAGAAACTTGAGAGAACAGTTGCAGAAGAATACATAAGATTAATCAGTTTCTATTCTCATCATCATCATTGATTTAATCACAGACAGAATGATTCAAATGTCCATGTTGTTAACTTAAGTCATGTTTGTGATGACATGGAACAATGACAGCTGACAATTGCAACACACACACACACACACACACACACACACACAGACTGACTGACTTGCACAGACTGACTGGTGCAGTAATAGATATGCTCGCACATGTTTACATTTGTACATGTGACAGTACATAAAAACAAAGAGCAAAATTATTTTTCAGTGCAGCATTTTCCTACCTAGCTGTCATGGCCATTTATTGACTTACTTTTGAGTTAGTTGCTGAAGGGACAAGTGACATTTGGAGAAGACTGAGGCAGGAGTGAGAAATCTGGATTGATTCTTAGTCTTACATTTGCCCAGACTGTTACCGTAGATCTTGTACCCAGTTATCGGTGTACTGCATGTGTGCCTCTAGACTTTCAGTGAAGCACTTGAACTACTCAAATTTGTAAGTGCTCACGCCGAACACACGATCGCAATGGTATGTGACTCATTCTCATTCCTTTGAATCACATGGATCAAAACCAAATAACGCACTTGATCTAGCCTCTGTGTCCAACTGACTTGTGTTTATTGTCCTTCGCTCTGAGTTCTTCCAAACTGAAATAATAAATTCGACTGACATGAGAAATGAAACGAAAGGACCGGAAATGCCGACCTCTTATCATCGTATTACCATCATGGTGGACATCGCTCCCGCTTTCTTAGGAATGCTACATCATTGCTCATTCCCTGTACACAGTATTAAGAGTACCAGAAAAGAACTAACCATGTGTTATTTTTTTTTTTTTCCCCAGTGACAAAAGTCCTACCCCATCCAAAAGGAAAAGAGGGAAGCCACAATGGCGTTCCCTTACACAGTGATTGGCCCTGGCGGCCATTCCTACATCGTGGGTCAGATTCCTGTGCTGCAGCAGACGTTGACCCCACAGCTGGTGTCCCAGGTTCCTATGCAGGTCACGGCACAGCCCATGCAGCAACACGTGCAACCCCAACAGCCTCAGCCGCCGCAGCAGAAACTGCCGGACTACATGTCTGAGGACAAACTGCAGGAAAAAGGTCTGGGTTTGGAGATTATGTGTACATGAGTGGAAGCATATCCGTTTTAGTATACAGATTTCCGTTTTTGCATTTTGGGCTATTTAGATAAAGGAAAAAAAAAATCTCCTTTGTTTTACTTTAGTTTTGCTTAGAATTAAGACAAGCACTTCAGTTTAGTGGCCCCTGGACCAAGCTGCAATCTTCTTAATTTTACAATTTTTTAATCTGTTTTTTTTTCATGTTCATGTATTTATTAAGATGTCTTGCTGCATTGCATATTCTATTAGAAGCTCTCTGCTCTTAACACTAAAAACATTCACTCACACACTTACACACCAAAATACACGTCACATGTAATTTGAAATTAGGAGATCATGCTCAAAAGTAAATCAAATAATATATCACATAAACAGTTAAAACAAGAAATAATGATTGCAATAACAATGAAAATATGGGCAGTTTAAATGCACACACGCGCACACACACACACACACGCACACACACATCATTCACTCCCACCCATGTAATGATGTATGTGATATATTATTTTCTTTGTAGACAGTCCTCACATGCATAAATATACCTACAGACTCACATGCTGATACTCCGAGGTAATTCACACACTTGAATACCCCAAACATGATTGCACAGATTAGAAAATAAGAAATGATTATTACCATCAACCACCTTTAGAGGAAATACTAATACATTAATAGTCTTGCTTTGCTGTGTTTGATGGGGAAAGGTCTGATTATTTGAATTGAATTGCTTGAAGCAGTTCTTTTTTTCAGTCTCTTTCAAAAAATCTCCTTAGATTTAGAAATATTTGGAAGGAATTGTATTTGCCAAGGTATGCATTCCTTTAGTTTATTTGAATCTTTATGTTACTCTGGTTAGTGATGATGATGGTTATCATGGATTGAGCAGGATAGTTATAGGTAGTGACTCTTGACTGTTTCCTTTCTCCCTCGAGGCACTGAGCTTGGTTGAAATATATCATGTATGTGTCTAATGGAATATGTGATTCCCTGATTGAATTTTTTATCAACATTTTAATATTTTGTTACCCTCTCTAGCTCGGAAATGGCAGCAGCTGCAGTCAAAGCGTTACTCTGAGAAACGCAAGTTTGGTTTCGTGGATGCCCAGAAGGAAGACATGCCCCCAGAGCATGTGCGCAAGATCATTCGGGACCACGGTGACATGACCAACCGCAAGTTTCGGCATGACAAGCGCGTGTACTTGGGGTAAGAGGGCTTTAGAGTGACGTTCCTGTGAAAGACAATGTTAGTTATCAGTTCTGTTTTTGTTTGTTTGATTTTTGGGGTTTGTTTTTGGGCTTATAGCATAGCAGATTATCAGTTGTGTTTGTAGTCATTGGATCATAGCTTGGGATGAAAATAAATTTCACAAATTATGTTTAAACCAAATGGGATACTTCTGAAAAAAAACACATATTTAATATTTATATTAAAAAAGTAGATATATGTGTAAATCTCAGGTTATATTTTTGATTGACTGGTTGACTTATTTGGTTTTTTTTACTACTTTTGAAGGTAGCTGTTGAGAATGTTTTATTCAGTCTGTCATACATTTTGTTTGTGTTGCATCCATGAATATTTATGGTTAATGCAGCACATATCTTTAGTGTGTAAATCAATCAAATGATTTCAGACTTATAAATGCTTTGATGTTTTTATGTTTTTGGACATATCAAAGAAAGATAGGTTACTGGGGAAATGATATGGTCATCTATAGCATCACTGAGTAAAAGAGATTTACCTTCAGTAAACTCACCAAAAACTTATTAGCTGAAAGGGCATGAAGTCATCATCCCTACACACTTATGGGCCGTTTTTTTGTGTTTTTTTTCTTCACTTCATTAATCAGCATCTCTGTATTTTGGGGAATCATGATTTTAGTAAGACTTGTCTTTGCTGTCAAACTTGTATTATTTTTTTTTCACTTCTGTACGTCAAAGAAAGGTTAAGGTCCCATGGCCTTATACAACCATTAGGGCAGTTGATTCATATCCACTGTGGGCAGGGCTCGGCATAGGGAGATAGGACCCAATCCTTCTGCCATTTTAACCATCCCTAACTGAAGTCGGGTACCCATTTACACCTGGGTGGAGTGAAAAAAATCAGAGTTAAAGTGTTTTTTTTCCAAGGACACAACACCTATGTCAAAATGGGGCCTTGAATCCAGATTACTGGTGAACCCTTGATCCAAAGGCCAGTGCCTCACCAACTCTGGATGTGTGTTTGAACTGTTGTATTTTTTCAAGCCATGGATTGCAGTCATAACATTGCTGTGGTGTTATTTTTCAGAGCGCTGAAGTACATGCCTCATGCAGTGATGAAGCTTCTGGAGAACATGCCGATGCCCTGGGAGCAGATCCGTGATGTCAAGGTTCTGTATCACATCACGGGGGCCATCACCTTTATCAACGAGATCCCGTGGGTCATTGAACCTGTGTACATCTCTCAGTGGGGGTAGGTTATCACTCTGTGATGTCCGTTTGTCTTTGTGATGACTGTGAAGGAAGGTGGCAGAATGATTAAGAAGCTTATCTGCTCGTACAGTGTCCATGAGGATCTGGGTTTGAAAATCAATCTGAGCGTGTGCTCTTTCAGATAAGACCATAAGCTGATGTCCTGTTTGCAGCACATGTTTGGCACACTGTAAAAGAATCCATGGCAACATAAAGGGTTGCCCTTTGGCAAAGTTTTGTAAAGCAAATCCACTCTGATAGGTACACAGATATGAATAATATGCATGCGTTCTTGGCATGACGTAGCACCTTAAGTTACACTGCTGGTCAGGCATCTGCCGAGCTGAATCGGTATGCATGGTTGTGATTACATGTTCTTTAGAGAAAATGGCTGGAAGGTTCACATTCATTGTTGAGGCAGTGGATGGTGTGTTTGGCTTTTTGATGGAGGTGGATGGGTTTGTTCTGTTTTGAGAATTTCTGGAGTGAACATTAAGAGTGCGAGATACTTGTATGAATGTAACTACCATGTTTTTTTTTATTGGAATGGCTGATTTTGTGATAGATGAGATGTGTCACTGAAAACATTGACTCTGCAAACATCCTGATGCTCTTTCTCGCTCTCTTATTCAGAACCATGTGGATCATGATGCGACGCGAAAAGCGAGACCGTCGCCACTTCAAGCGCATGAGGTTCCCTCCCTTTGATGATGAAGAGCCCCCCCTGGACTACGCAGACAACGTGATGGACGTGGAGCCCCTGGAGCCCATCCAGATGGAGCTGGACATGGAAGAGGACAAGGCTGTTCTGGAGTGGTACTATGACCACAAGCCCCTCATCGACAGCAGGTAGGTTTATGATCAGTCTGTCTTTGTCTTCGTTGACAGAAAGTAGGTTCATGGTTTTTCTTTCTTTTTATTGACAGCAAGCAGGTTGATGGTCTTTCTTTGTCCTCATTGACAGCAAGTAGGTTCATTGGCTTTCTTTCTCCTTATCGACAGCAAGTAGGTTCATGGTTTTTCTTTCTCCTTATCGACAGCAAGTAGGTTCATGGTTTTTCTTTCTCCTTATTGACAGCAAGCAGGTTCATGGTCATTGTTTCTCCTTATCGACAGCAAGCAGGTTCATGGTTTTTGTTTCTCCTTATCAACAGCAGGTAGGTTCATAGTCTTTCTTTCTCCTCATTGACAGCAAGTAGGTTCACGGTCTTTCTTTCTCCTCATTAACAGCAAACAGGTTCATGGTCCTTCTTTCTCCTCATTGACAGCAAGCAGGTTCATGGTCTGTCTTTCTCCTTACTGACAGCAAGCAGGTTCATGGTCTTTCTCCTCACTGACAGCAAGTAGGTTCATGGTCTTTCTTTCTTCTCATTGACAGCAAGTAGGTTCATGGTCTTTCTTTCTTCTCATTGACAGCAAGTAGGTTCATGATCTTTCTTTCTCCTCATTGACAGCAAGTAGGTTCATGGTCTTTCTTTCTTCTCATTGACAGCAAACAGGTTCATGGTCCTTCTTTCTCCTCATTGACAGCAAGCAGGTTCATGGTCTGTCTTTCTCCTTACTGACAGCAAGCAGGTTCATGGTCTGTCTTTCTCCTTACTGACAGCAAGCAGGTTCATGGTCTTTCTCCTCACTGACAGCAAGTAGGTTCATGGTTTTTCTTTCTTCTCATTGACAGCAAGTAGGTTCATGGTCTTTCTTTCTTCTCATTGACAGCAAGTAGGTTCATGGTCTTTCTCCTCATTGACAGCAAGTAGGTTCATGATCTTTCTTTCTCCTCATTGACAGCAAGTAGGTTCATGGTCTTTCTTTCTCCTCATTGACAGCAAGTAGGTTCATGGTCTTTCTTTCTCCACACTGACAGCAAGTAGGTTCATGGTTCACATTAGGTTCACACAAAAATTGTAAAGAACAGAGAAATAGAAGAGTGTTGGTTAGGAATTAGATTTTCTCCTGTAAACTGGATTTTAATTACACATACTTAACCGTGATCCGATTATCATATTATCAAGACATGTGTTGACTGGTTTCCAGTGTGAATATATGAAACAGTTACTTGTTAAAAGTAGAAAGGAATAGAAAGGGAATGTGTTAGAACCAAGTGATGCTCTCATGAAACGTAACTTGACATTGATATGGTTGTTTTTTCTTCCAGGTCAGTGAACGGAAGCACCTATCGTCGCTGGCAGCTGAGCCTCCCCGTGATGTCAGTGCTGTATCGATTGGCCAATCAGCTGCTGACCGATCTGGTCGACCTGAACTACTTCTACCTGTTTGACCTCAAGTCCTTCTTCACCGCCAAGGCCCTTAACTTGGCCATTCCTGGGGGACCCAAGTTCGAGCCTCTGGTCAAGGACAAAGAGCTCCAGTAAGTCGTCAGAAGATGCGGCGAGTTGCAATTTGTGATGTTGTGGGTTCAATCCCAGTTGTTGATTAAAAAACTTTTTAAAGGACAATTTAAAAAAATTTTTTATATAGCGTCAGCTTACTGTCATGAAGATGTGCGGGTTCAAATGAGAAAACTGTGTTGATTTATTAGCTTTTTCAGAGGTAAATGTTTGAAAATGTTAGATTTCCTGCCCAATATTGCCTGTTTCTGGACTTCCTGCACCTGGTAAATTTTGTTGAATAAGAAAGATATTACTCATTTGTGAAGTCTCAAACCAAACATTTATTTCTGCAGAAATGGTTATTATTTTAAAATGTTTTTTATGAAAAAAAAAATTATTCATTATAATATTCCATTTGTCAGAATTCATATGACTCTTCTTGAGTTTTGGGAAATTATAATAGACTGTTACAAAAAACCCTGAAGACAGTAAAGGCCATGGGGTCGGAAAGTGGAAAGAATTCCATTTAAAAAGATGGGGAAAGAAACTGTGCATGTTCATTCAGAGGGAAGTAGTCTTGATGCATTACATTGTTCTTTTACACTGAACTTCTGTTTGAGTAGTGGAGAGACAGCGCAGCCTGGGAATGCGCTGTTAGTGGGGAGTCCAGGCAGTTTTCCTGTGGAGAAGTCCAAGCAATTTTCTTGTGGAGAAACCTGTTGTGACGGGATATTAATGCAGTAAACAAATGATGGAATTATTAACTCTTTCAGCGCCAAGTTTGTGTGTGAAAAACGCTCCTCAGCACCAAATATTTTATACTCAACACTCTCAGTACCACCATTAGGTTCATTTCCAAACAACACAGTGGACTTGTTTTCTTCAAACTTGGTCTGAGGGTGAAGGTTAGCCTTTGTTATATTGCATGGGAAACTGGCTGCACGCTGTCAACCTTTGTTACAATGTGATGATTTATCCTTTTAACATGTGATATGGACAAGTCACCTATGGGGAACTATCTGGTCGACTGAAGTCGCCTACGCAGTGAAAGAGTTAAGTCAGTAAGAAAAATGTATTTTCCAATCAGATGAAAACTGATTCAGTCAGTCTTGTGAGTTTGTCTTGTCAGCATGCATTGCATCAATAGCAAAATATTTTCCGTTTAGATCAGAATTGATCCAGTCAGTCTTTGTGGGTGAGTTTGTATTGTCATCTCATGTTGTGTGTCACAGAGACGAGGACTGGAACGAGTTCAACGACATCAACAAGATCATCATCCGGCAGCCGGTGCGCACAGAGTACCGCATCGCCTTCCCCTACCTGTACAACAACATTCCCTTCCAGGTCCACCTGTCCTGGTGAGTCCAGTGTGCAGTTGGCCACTCAGTTCTTCTCAGGGAACATCAGTGATCCTCGTCCTGTTTGATTGAAAAATAAATATTCCTTGAAATGAAACTGCACAGCAGTATTTCACATCAGCAACTCTTACACCTACACACCACCTTCTGCTATTGCGTTTGTTCGTACTTCTTATCTGCTTTTATTTCAGCATCCAAGTTACAGAAAGGTCAACACAAAACTAGAAACAACATTTAGCTGTCAATCAATCAATTGATATCTAAAAAAAAGTAATGGCTATGTCACATAGAACTGGAAAGAAAAAAAGAAGAATTCTTGGGTGAACCTGAACCATGTAAGGTGTAAACACCCACATTTCTCTAACAAGCCAGAAATTTGTAGCAAAATTGTGGGTGTATGTCAGTTACCCCAATGCACACTAAACTGTTTGATAAGTTCACCTCGTAACATGTTTTTAACTTTACTGAGTGATTCACATCATGGTGTTTGCAGGTACCACACCCCCAATGTTGTGTTCATCAAAACAGAGGACCCTGACCTGCCAGCCTTCTATTTTGACCCTCTGATCAACCCCATCTCTCACCGCACAGCTGTCAAGGTACATATATCTGTGTCTGCATGTATCCACATGCATGTCTGTCTGGACACAGTATACTATTTTGAATCATACTGGTGCAAACTGCTTCCAGTGTGTTTGGTCTGTTTAGCTTTCTAGATAGAATCTTTAGACAGAGTTGCTATTCAACTGACAACAGGTGTGAAAGATTATATCCGATACCTGTTAGGTGCGAAGATTTTGTTGAAAAAGGAAAGTGTCTTGTTCATTTTAGCGAGAGGTACAATTGATAGCTTTCATTTTACCACATGGATTGATTAAAAAAGAAAATAAAAGTGTGTAGTGTGTGATTCAAGAATCCTACATCCTGTGAATTAAAAAAAAAAAATTTTTTTGTCCCTTTCGGTCATCAGGTTTGTTTCTTTATCATTTTCTGCCATCATGTTTGTTTCTTTATCGCTTTCTGCCATCCAGATTTAGTCATTAATGGTCTGGTGATGGATTTACTTTGTGACTTTTGATATCTGTTGTCAGTCATCAGACCCAGTGATTGATGATGACGAGGACTTTGAGCTGCCAGAGCACGTTCAGCCGTTCCTCAGTGACACGCCCCTGTACACGGACAACACAGCCAATGGCATCGCTCTGCTCTGGGCCCCACGACCTTTCAACCTGCGCTCTGGCAGAACTCGCCGTGCCATTGATGTACCGCTGGTCAAATCATGGTCAGTGTGAATAGTTGCTGAACCTTTTCATTGATGTGTCTATGTATTTTAAAGATCAGTTTTGTGTGTGTGTGTGTGTGTGTGTGTGTGTGTGTGTGTGTGTGGTTAATTGATATTTCACATCTCCATGTCCTGGAGGGGTTGTAGTAGAGAAATAGAGAAAGGTGATTTTGTGTGTGTGTTTTTGAGAGTGAGCGTGTGTGTGTGTGCGTGTGTGTGTGTGAATGACGATTGTGTGTTTGTGAGTTTGAGTGTGTGTGTGTGTGTGTGTGGCATGGATGTTTCACTTCTCCCAGTCCTGAAGGGGTTGCAGGAGAGGTGATTTTGTGTGTGTGTGTGTATGTGAGTGTCAGTGTGTGTGTTTGAGTGTGACTATGTGTGGGAGTGTGTGTGTATGGTGTGGATATTTCACTTTTCTCATGTCATGAAGGGGTTGCAGGAGAGGTGATTGTGTGTGTGTGTATGTATGTGTGTGTGTGTGTCTCCTAATACTGAAATAGAAAAATTACAGACCTCTTCCACATGAAAAAAACCCAAAAAAACTCTGTCAAACTTTGTGATACTTAGGTAGAAATCTTTGAGTCTGGCTTGAAAACCTTTATCCATCAGTTGTAATTGCCATATGTAATCACAGGATGTGTGTTCAGAATGACTGTAATGTAAGTATGTGTGTGTGTGTGTGTGTGTGTGTGTGCATGTGCACCTTGATAGGGGAAGTGGGAGAGGTGGGGAAACGTTAACAATTTTTTGATTCAAGGAAGTCCATGGTACACATGCAAAAGACACATTTTGAAGAAATGCACTGTGATATTCATTACAATGATTACAATTGACTGGTGTGTGTAACAGGTACAGAGAACACTGCCCAGCCGGCATGCCGGTGAAGGTGCGTGTGTCCTACCAGAAACTGCTCAAGTACTATGTCCTCAACGCCCTCAAACACAGGCCTCCAAAGGCACAGAAGAAGAGGTGAGTGACATGCTGGATGCCCCTGTTCCTGTCGCTAAGGTGTTGGATGAAGTTTACATATTACATGTTCAGGTACGTGTTCGATCATTCAAGGTGTCAGAAGACGCTTACATGATATTACCTGTTCAGGTACCTTTTTTCATAGTTCAAGGGTTATATGAAGCTGGCATATTGCCTGTTCTTATCTTTCAAGGCATGAGATGAAGTTGACATGATATTACCTGTTCAAGTATCTGTTCTGTCATTGAAGCTGACATGATATTACCTGTTCAAGTACCTGTTCCAATCATTCAAGGTGTTAGATGAAGCTGACATATTATACCTGTTCAGGTACCTGTTCTGATTGTTCAAGGCGTTACATGAATCTGACATAATATTACCTGTTCAAATACCTTTTCTATCATTGAAGCTGACGTGATAACACCTGTCCAGGTACCTGTTCCGATCGTTCAAGGCGACCAAGTTCTTCCAGACGACGGAGCTGGACTGGGTGGAGGTTGGGCTGCAGGTGTGCCGTCAGGGTTACAACATGCTCAACCTGCTCATCCACCGCAAGAACCTCAACTACCTTCACCTGGACTACAACTTCAACCTGAAGCCTGTCAAGGTGGGTGCTAGGTCCTGGGATGTTATGCTTCGTTGGGGCTGTTATTGTCCAGCCTCTCACCCCACAAGGGCTGTTGTTGTTCAGTCTCTCTCTCCACAGGGGATGTCCAGCCTCTCTCTCCATAGGGGATGTTGTTGTCCAGCCTCTCTCTCCATAGGGGCTGTTGTTGTCCAGCCTCTCTTTCCATAGGGGATGTTGTTGTCCAGCCTCTCTTTCCATAGGGGATGTTGTTGTCCAGCCTCGCTCTCCATAGGGGCTGTTGTTGTCCAACCTCTCCATAGGGGCTGTTGTTGTCCAACCTCTCCATAGGGGCTGTTGTAGTTCAGTCTCTCTTTCCATAGGGGCTGTTGATGTTCATTCTCTCACTTCATAGGTGCTGTTGTTGTTTATTCTCTCTTTCCATAGGGGCTGTTGTTGTCCAGCCTCTCTCTCCATAGGGGATGTTGTTGTCCAGCCTCTCTCTCCATAGGGGCTGTTGTTGTCCAGCCTCTCTCTCCATAGGGGCTGTTGTTGTCCAGCCTCTCTCTCCATAGGGGTTGTTGTTGTCCAGCCTCTCTCTCCATAGGGGATGTTGTTGTCCAGCCTCTCTCTCCATAGGGGCTGTTGTTGTCCACCCTCTCTTTCCATAGGGGATGTTGTCCAGCCTCTCTCTCCATAGGGGCTGTTGTTGTCCAGCCTCTCTCTCCATAGGGGATGTTGTCCAGCCTCTCTCTCCATAGGGGATGTTGTCCAACCTCTCCATAGGGGCTGTTATTGTCCAGCCTCTCTCCATAGGGGATGTTGTTGTCCAGCCTCTTACCCCACAGGGGCTGTTGTTGTCCAGCCTCTCTCCATAGGGGCTGTTATTGTCCAGCCTCTCTCCATAGGGGATGTTGTTGTCCAGCCTCTTACCCCACAGGGGCTGTTGTTGTCCAGCCTCTCACCCCACAGGGGCTGTTGTTGTCCAGCCTCTCTCTCCACAGGGGCTGTTGTTCAGCCTCTCTCTCCATTGTTGCTGTTGTTGTTCAGCCTGTCTCTCCATAGGGGCTGTTGTTGTTCAGCCTCTCACCCCACAGGGGCTGTTGTTGTCCAGCCTCTCTCTCCACAGGGGCTGTTGTTCAGCCTCTCTCTCCATAGGGAATGTTGTTGTCCAGCCTCTCTCTCCATATGGGCTGTTGTTGTTCAGCCTCTCTCTCCATAGGGGCTGTTGTTGTTCAGCCTCTCTCTCCATAGGGGCTGTTGTTGTTCAGCCTCTCTCTCCACAGGGGCTGTTGTTGTCCAGCCTCTCTCTCCATAGGGGCTGTTGTTGTCCAGCCTCTCTCTCCATAGGGAATGTTGTTGTCCAGCCTCTCTCTCCATAGGGGTTGTTGTTGTCCAGCCTCTCACCCCACAGGGGCTGTTGTTGTCCAGCCTCTCTCTCCACAGGGGCTATTGTTGTCCAGTCTCTCTCTCCATAGGGAATGTTGTAGTCCAGCCTCTCTCTCCATAGGGGTTGTTGTTGTCCAGCCTCTCTCTCCATAGGGAATGTTGTTGTCCAGCCTCTCTCTCCATAGGGACTGTTGTCCAGTTTCTCTCTCCATAGGGGCTGTTGTTGTCCAGCCTCTCTCTCCATAGGGAATGTTGTCCAGTTTCTCTCTCCATAGGGGCTGTTGTTGTCCAGCCTCTCTCTCCACAGGGACTGTTGTTGTCCAGCCTCTCTCTCCACAGGGGCTGTTGTTGTCCAGCCTCTCTCTCCATAGGGGTTGTTGTTGTCCAGCCTCTCACCCCACAGGGGCTGTTGTTGTCCAGCCTCTCTCTCCATAGGGAATGTTGTAGTCCAGCCTCTCTCTCCATAGGGGTTGTTGTTGTCCAGCCTCTCTCTCCATAGGGAATGTTGTTGTCCAGCCTCTCTCTCCATAGGGACTGTTGTCCAGTTTCTCTCTCCATAGGGAATGTTGTTGTTCAGCCTGTCTCTCCATAGGGACTGTTGTCCAGTTTCTCTCTCCATAGGGGCTGTTGTTGTCCAGCCTCTCTCTCCACAGGGACTGTTGTTGTCCAGCCTCTCTCTCCATAGGGGCTGTTGTTGTCCAGCCTCTCTCTCCATAGGGGCTGTTGTTGTCCAGCCTCTCTCTCCATAGGGGCTGTTGATGTCCAGCCTCTCTCTCCATAGGGGCTGTTGTTGTCCAGCCTCTCTCTCCATAGGGGCTGTTGTTGTCCAGTTTCTCTCTCTATAGGGGCTGTTGTTGTCCAGCCTCTCTCTCCATAGGGGCTGTTGTTGTCCAGCCTCTCTCTCCACAGGGGCTGTTGTTGTCCAGCCTCTCTCTCCATAGGGGCTGTTGTTGTCCAGCCTCTCTCTCCATAGGGGCTGTTGTTTTCAGCCTCTCTCTCCATAGGTGCTGTTGTTGTTTAGTCTCTCACTTCAAGAGGCTATTGGTATTCAGCCTCTCAGTGTCATCTGCTGACTGATTGTTAGGATGTGCATGATATCAGGCACAAACGCTTCACAACCTGCGCCATGAAGACCCTTTTCAGAGAAGTTCCTCAGAATACTGTTATCTGTTCTTTAAAAATATGTATGTATTTTTAACTTAATTCAAATTTTACAAGAGCTGAACAAGGCGTGGTTGAATTCTTCTTTTTGGTGTTATTCTGATTAATTCTTTTATAATGTTTCAGTTTCACTGACTAGTTTCAGCTCTGGAATATAGCCCCTTTATAGTTGGCCAGGATATAAGCAACATGATTTGATACTGCAAATCAAATCAAATCAAATCTGATTCAATCAAAAATGCTTTATTAATACACATGGAAATTCATTTGTGCGATCACAGGCTCGTTATAAACACATACATAATATGATCAGGCACACAATAAAAATATGTTACAAAAAACCTATGGAAAAAATCAAACAAAAATCCAATATAACTATCCATAGCCTAAAACCAGACCCATTCCCCCCCCCACAATACAACAGAAGACAACACAACAACAACACACACACACACACACACACACACACACACACACACACAGAGTAAATTGTTGCACACCAGTATGTACAAATAGACGCACCCGTTAAGTAAAACCACACAAATACACACACATACACATACGCTGGCACACACAATATGAATGTATATCATGCCAGTACATTCATACAAAATCTAAGTAAACTGCATACTTAACCCTCCACTGATAACAGCAATCACTTAGTTGTGGAGTCAGACTGAGTGATTGTATGGAGTGGAGACCACCTTCGTGTACCTCTCAAAAACATGGGTGCACCATTGTTGTGCTTCATTGTATTGGTGCTTTTATTATAGTTTAACTGCCATGTACGTCATGTAATGAGTCACTGTCATGGTTTTGTGATAATTATGATTCCAGTAATGATGATGTAACTTTTTCCACCATATCACTTCCTAGAAATGTTACTTTAACCCTCTAGCTTTCATACCAGGAGCAGCTGGGATCTGCTTCGCATGCCACTAGATTTTATTCCGGGAGTGACTGGTAAGCCCATGACTGATACTTTTCCATCATGCGCTGACCTTGTGATATCACTCTGCAGTCTGGGAGGCTCAGAAATTAATGAGGGACCCAGTACTATAGTGATGTGTCTGTACTATTTTTGGAGTCTTGGCACGAGATCTGTCCATTGGAAAGGGAAAGGAACACAGTAGAACAGGAACAAACGGAAAGTACTTGTTTTTGGATAGGACATCATCCTTTAGTTTCTCAGGAACCACGATCTTGAGTTCCAGCTTTCCAGTAACACGTCACATGATCTTTACTTTTGCAGACTCTGACGACCAAGGAGCGTAAGAAGTCTCGTTTCGGAAACGCCTTTCACCTGTGTCGGGAGATCCTGCGTCTGACAAAACTGATTGTGGACAGTCATGTGCAGTATCGCCTTGGCAACATCGATGCTTTTCAGGTATCTTGAAGTTTTGATATTGCTTGATGGAGAGAAGAATTGTACGTTGGTATGTTTAGAACTTGTGTTGTATGAGAAACGGCTGTGCTGGCTTATACCAGTACATTGTCTGCAGCATTGAAAAATGTTTGTCAGGAAAATTTTTTAAACAGTATGCAGATTCTGATGTACGAGATAAATGATGACTGTGTACGACATGCGATGAAACCTGTAAGCAGGTGATGTATGAGAGTGATGTGCAATGAAACCTGTAAGCAGAAGGTGATGTATGAGATGAATGATGAATTGTACAATGTGTGATGTTGACAGCTTTCGGACGGACTGCAGTACATCTTTGCCCATGTGGGTCAGCTGACGGGCATGTACCGCTACAAGTATAAACTGATGAGACAGATCCGCATGTGCAAAGATCTCAAGCATCTCATCTACTACAGGTTTAACACGGTGAGTGGCCTTTGGGTGGGTAGGTGTATGTGAGAGAGAGAGAGAGTGTGTGTGTGTGTGTGTGTGTGTGTGTGTGTGTGATCTTTGATTTGAATAGAACTGTACAGTGCAGCAGTACAATAATAGCGCTTGGAATACTGTTGCCTGGTGTCATGGAAATTATTTCATGAATATGATGTTTCATTCAGAGAAATATTATGTGTTTCTGTCTGAATTATTTAGCTATTCTGACTTTTAATCAAGCACTCGCGATGTTTTTGTTAATATGGAGAGAGTGCTTACAGTGGAACAAGGAGCGAGTCTTATGCATTAAGAATGAAGGTTTATACACCTGAAAAACTGAGCAGACAGTTGTTGCAATGCTATAGTTCATATTCACAATATATGACAATTGAAGAAGAAGAAAAAAGAAGGTAGAATTGGCAATGCATGACTATTCCTGTGTGTGTTCAGATTTGAAATAGCTATCAGTTCAACTGTCCATTCCAAGAGATCAGATTTCTCCTGGAAATTTATCAGCAGTAATGAAGACAGTAATGACGGTATTTTCTGGACAATATTCCTGTGTGTGTTCAGATTTGAAATAGCTATCAGTCCACCTCTCCTTTCCAGGAGATGGCTTTCTCATAGAAATTTATCTGAAGTAATGACGATGACAGTAACGACAGTGTATTTTGCTGGACAATTGTACGGGCAGGGTCCCGTGGGCAAGGGACCTGGCTGCGGGTTCTGGGCAGCCGGGTGGAGGGTGTGGATGTTCTTCATGCGAGGCATCACCCCTCTGCTGGAGCGCTGGCTGGGCAACCTGCTGTCCCGACAGTTCGAGGGTCGCCACTCCAAGGGCGTGGCCAAGACTGTCACCAAGCAGCGGGTGGAGAGTCACTTCGACCTGGAGCTGCGTGCCGCAGTGAGTTATTGGGGGATGGGTTTTAGTGTGTTTTGTGTGTGGTTTGGGTTGGTTTTAAATAAAGTGTTTTCATGTGTTTTGTATGGTTTGGACTGGTTTTAATCTGTTGTGTGATTTGTGTTGGTTTTTGTGTTGTGTTTTGTGGGGTTTGGGTTGGTTTTAATTTGTTGTGTGTTTTTTGGAGTTTGGGTTAGTTTTAATATGTATTTTGTGCATGGTTTTGGACTGGTTTTAATGTGTTGTTTGTCTTTGTTATGCATGTTGCTGTCATGTGTGTGTGTGTAGGTGATGCATGACATGTCACTGACATTGCTGTTTGTGTGTGTGTGTGTGTGTGCAGGTGATGCACGACATCCTGGACATGATGCCAGAAGGCATCAAGCAGAACAAGGCCCGCACCATCCTGCAGCATCTCTCGGAGGCCTGGCGCTGCTGGAAAGCCAACATTCCCTGGAAGGTCCGTACACCCTGCTGTGGGTTGCATGAGTGATCTTAGCAGTGCGCTATTGTTGGGTGTTTTTAAAAAAAATTATATATTTTTTATTTATTATTTTTTTAATTTATTTATCAAAAAAAGAAAATGTTAATCGCATTTCAATTACACATACTTTACTGTACCCACTGGTGCAGACTCCAGCAGGGTTCTGGATTCCTGTCCTGTCCTTTTGGTAGGTACGAATGGAAACACATCTGTCAAGCTGATTCATTTTGGGGGAAAAGTGCAAGTCTGAAATAAATGTTGTACAGTGGCAACCAGTATGGATTTGACTTCATTTCACACAGGTATCTCTGTCTACAAGAAACATTGAAGTGAAATAACAAAGATATCCAGCATAATGGATTTTCCTGGGTACCCCTCGGCTTAGTTGCATAATCAGATTTAAGTGGCATTAAGGTTGCTTAGTGTTTAGAATTTTCATGGGAACAGTTCAGCTTAGTTGCTTAAATGAGTGGCACCAAATATGCTTTGGCTTTAGAGTTTTCATGGGCACTCTTGGGTTGGGTTGCACAAATGATCGTTTGGAAAATGTTAAAGTATGTGATTTATGGTTGATTTTCACACATCTTTTTTTTAATTTTTTTTTTAAGTTTGTGAAATTATGTCATAATTATTCCCCAGAATTATTTACAAAATGTATTTCTGCCTGTCTTTTAGCTTTGAATGGTATTGGTGCAATCACTATGTCAGATTTGTTTGTGCTTCATTTGGGAAAGTTGAACAGAAGTCGTTAGTCAGTAATCATTAGTTTTTGTAACCAGTTTCTGTCAGGTTTATGTACACTTTTTATTTGGGTAAAGTTTACTGAAAACATCGCTGAACCATCACTGATTTACAGGACATATAATATAAGAGCTGACAAATGTATGTGTTTTAAATTGCAAGGTAAAAATGCTACACATGTTGATACATCACAGTGTTTAAGCTCTGCATGTGCTGGTACATATATATCTATTGCTGACTTGCCTGAGTTCAGGTTTCTTGCAAAATGTGGTGAACTAGTTTCAGAATGATTTGTTCTTTGAGATAGTATATCTAACACAGGTAGTGCTTCACTGTAACAAATCGTGTACCTCTTAATCCCAGGTGCCAGGCCTCCCGACCCCGATCGAGAACATGATCCTCCGCTACGTCAAAGCCAAAGCGGACTGGTGGACCAACACTGCTCACTACAATCGTGAGCGAATCCGCCGAGGGGCCACAGTGGACAAGACAGTGTGCAAGAAAAACCTGGGGCGTCTCACTCGCCTATACCTGAAGGCCGAGCAGGAGAGACAGCACAACTACCTGAAGGTGAGGTGGATCAGTTCAGGTGGATGAAGAATAACTCTCTGCTTGTGTGCTTAGGTTTTCAGTCTTTTTTCTCCTGGGATCAGGATCTGGATCAGATATGTTGCAGTGGCCAGTTTTTGCCATTATCAAAACTGGACTTACGAGAGCACTTGCAATTCGTTCTTTGCCAGTGGTGGAAGGCAGCTGTTGGCAGGGAACAATAGATAGCTCTAGATGCTGCAGTGGTCCCTGCACTAACAACTTCTTCTTCCAGATTATTTCGTTTTGTTGCTGTTTTTATGAAAAATGAACTCTTAAACTGTTTTGTTTTGCTGAATGGACTTGCAGAGCCATTACTGATCTTCACTGTTCTTCTTTCTTCTTTGTTCTCTTTGTCATAAACTTGTATGTTGTTGGTCTGGGTCTTCTGCTGGTCTTAGTTGTAGGTGTTAGGCTGAGCTGGAGTTTGTTTGCCATCTTGTTTGCCATCCTGTATTGGGATCAGAGAGTCAAGATCTTTGCACAGTCCTTGGTATGTGCTGTGAAAGAAAGTGCTTTTATTGTCATTGATGATGTATTTTCTGGGTGTTTTTTTGTTTGTTTTGTTTTGTTTTTAATAGAAGGAACTTGGGCAATGCAGGCTGCACATCTTTCACAGTTTTAAAATTCTTTGTTATTGGGTTGTTGTTTTTTTTGTGGGGGGGATGACTTTAATACTATATGACAAAGGTGAATAATACATTTATTTCCCATAATTTTTGGTGGGAATTATTCTTGGGAGCAGCAACTGCTGTTGCATTTCTGTTTTGTTAAAATTTTTGTTTATATGGAAAGATTCAGGACGATAGCAGTAGACAACTTTTATCTTCTTGATCAGTATATAATGGGAAATGCTAAGTTTTGTTTCCCTTCTTTCTGTTTTAGTAATTTTATTTCTTCTTCTTCTTGTCCTTTAGTCTGGATGACTGTTTGGGCCACCACAGATAACCTGTCAACCAGTTTCCTCCATCTTTCTCTCTTTTCTGCTTTCCTAAGGGTCTCGCTCAGCCTCAGACCTGTCCATTCTGGAATGTTTTATTTATTTACTTAAAAAAAAAACCTTTTTACTGAATACCTTTGGTAGGAGGGCAGGTGACAGACAACGTCATATGTTTGTGGTTTCAGGATGGTCCGTACATCACGGCAGAGGAGGCGGTGGCCATCTACACCACCATGGTGCACTGGCTGGAGAGTCGTCGCTTCTCCCCCATCCCCTTCCCCCCCCTCTCCTACAAGCACGACACCAAGCTGCTCATCCTGGCCCTGGAGAGGCTCAAGGAGGCGTACAGGTCAGCAGTGTTTTATTCATTCATTCATTTATTTAACAGGTCTGCATATGCAGTGATGGCCTAGAGGAAATGCGTCTGCCAAGGAAGTGAGAGAATCTGAGCGCACTGTTTCGAATCCTGGCATGGTTGCCAGTTTTTTTCCCCCTCTGCTAGACCTCAAGTGGTGGTCTGGACACTAGTCATTCAGATGAGACAATAAACTGAGGTCCCATGTGCAGCATGCAGTTAGTGCTTGTAAAAGAATCCATGGCAACAAAAGGGTTGTCCCTGGCAATGGGTTATCGCTCAGGCATCTGCCTAGCAGATGTGTAGTGTATGTATGGATTTGTCTGAACACAGTGATGCTTCCTTGAGAAACTGAAATGAAAAATGCCAAAAAAAACCACCCCAAAACAAATGTTACAGTGTGAAGAGTCGCCTGAACCAGTCTCAGAGGGAGGAGCTGGGTCTGATCGAGCAGGCGTACGACAACCCTCACGAGGCCCTGTCAAGGATCAAGCGTCACCTGCTGACTCAGCGAGCCTTCAAAGAGGTGTGTGTGGGTGGGGAGGAGTTTGTGGGGAGGGGATGTTGTGTGTTTATGTGTGTTGTGTTTGTGTGTTTTGTGTTGGGTGTGTGTGTGTGTTTTATGTGTGAGTGTGTGGGTGTGGGTGTTTTGTGTGGTATGTGTGTATGTTTTATGTGTGAGTGTGTTTGTGTGGGTGTTTAGTGTGGTGTGCATGTGTGTTGTGTGTGTGTGCTTAGGATACTGTTGATTGGGACACCCATGCATTATCAACATGTGTGTAGAGAAATGCTTACTTTCAGGCACACGCAGTTGAACTCGTGTACTTTCACACGCATAAATGTACGTCTGAACATGTTTGAACACAGTTAGGGGAAAGACAAGTGCAATCCATGATAGTCTTGATTCAAAACAGTTCTGCAACTGTCACAATGGAACAAAAAAATAAGACAGAATTTTACTTCAGGGGCAGGTAATCTGAACAGTGCTGTGCAGGTCTGAACATATGGTGGGTGAATGATATCCTTTCAAGACAGACATGTTACTAGTGTGGCTATTCAGTGATCCATTCCAGCGTGAAAGACTCTGAACAGAGAACAGGTCCGAACTAAACTTAAACATGAATTCACCATCTAGGAGAGGTGTCCCAGGGGTAAAACATCCAGTGAGGAAGTGAGTGTGTTCCAGGTCCCACATACGGACTAGATTTGTTTTTTTCTCCCCCTTTCACTGGACTTTGAGTGGAGGTCTGGGTGCTAGGCTTTCGGATGAGGCGATAGATCAAGGTTTCAGATGCAGCATGCACTTATGGCACGTTAACACAGGAACAAAAAATGCTTCCCCTGGGAAGATTCTATAGAAAAATCCTCTTTGATTGCATAACAAATATATCTGTAGACAGGATAAAAGGAGGAGGGAGGAAAAAAAGTTGGCCTCACACTATGGGCGACAGATTCTCCTAAGGGAGAGCAGACAGAATTTCAAACAGAGAAATCTTTATTGCACAAAAAAACAACAACAAAAACCACCAAGAACAACAGTGGAGTGATGGCCTAGAGGTAACGCGTCCGCCTGGGAAGCGAGAGAATCTGAGCGCTCTGGTTCGAATCACGGCTCAGCCGCCGATAATTTCTCCCCCTCCACTAGACCTTGAGTGGTGGTCTGGACGCTAGTCATTCGGATGAGACGATAAACCGAGGTCCTGTGTGCAGCATGCACTTAACGCATGTAAAAGAATCCACGGCAACAAAAGGGTTGTTCCTGGCAAAATTCTATTGAAAAATCCATTTCGATAGGAAAAACAAATAAAACTGCACGCAGGAAAAAATACAAAAAAATGGTTGTTGCTGTAGTGTAGCAACGCACTCTCTCTTGGGAGACCAGCCCGAATTTCACACAGAGAAATATGTTGTGATAAAAAGAAATACAAGTACAAGTACAATACAATACAAACTGACCTGCAAAAGCTGCAGATGCTAGCAAACTGCCCCCCCCCCCCCCAAAAGACACTGATCCCCGGTCACCTGTGTGAGTGTGTGCCTGTGACAGGTGGGCATCGAGTTCATGGACCTGTACAGCCACCTGGTTCCTGTGTATGACGTGGAGCCGCTGGAGAAGATCACCGACGCCTACCTGGACCAGTACCTGTGGTACGAGGCGGACAAACGCCGCCTCTTCCCGCCATGGATCAAGCCCTCCGACTCCGAGCCACCACCCCTCCTCACCTACAAGTGGTGCCAGGGTAAGCTGTGCAGGACTTGTACTTTTCAGGGGCGGGGAGGGTTGGGGGCGGGTGTTGGAGGGCAGGATTTGTACTTGAGGGTGTATTGGAGGGCTGGATTTGTACTAGGGGGTGTTTTTGGGGCAGGATTTGTACTTGAGGGGAGGGGTAGGTGTGGGGGGGGATTTGTACTTGGGGTGTTTTGGAGGGCTGGATTTGTACTAGGGGGTGTTTTGGGGGCAGGATTTGTACTTGAGGGGAGGGGTGGGTGTGGGGGGGGATTTGTACTTGGGGTGTTTTGGAGGGCTGGATTTGTACTAGGGGGTGTTTTGGGGGCAGGATTTGTGCTTGAGGGGAGGGGTGGGGTGGGGGGATTTGTACTTGGGGTGTTTTGGAGGGCTGGATTTGTACTAGGGGGTGTTTTGGGGGCAGGATTTGTACTTGAGGGGAGGGGGGGGGGGGGGATTTGTCCTTGGGGTGTTTTGGAGAGCAGGATTTGTATGTGGGTGGTGTTTTGGGGGACAGAATTTGTACTTGAGGATGTTTTGAAGGGCACAATTTTTACTTGTTGGAGGGCAGGATTTATACTTGGGGTGTTTTCTGGGGCAGAATTTGTACTTGGGGTGTTTTTTGGGGCAGGATGTATACTTGAGGGTGTTTTTTGGGGGGCAGATATGTTCTGAAAGTGTTTTATCTTGAATTGGAAATGTTGTGATTCTATAAGTGGTGGCTTGTTGGGCATCAGTTGGCTCCAATAGGGCTTGAGAACCACTTGGCCAGTTTTAACCCTTCTTTGAATAATGACACTCATTAATCCATACACTAACTATACCAGTATAGCACAACTTCCAGCATCTTCAGATGGAAATGACCAAAAATGGTGACATTTGGATGGCAGAGTTTTGTTTAAATTATGATTAAGTCATTGGTGAAAACAGTATTTGAATTGAGATACGATTGAATTATTGGAGAAAACTGTATTTGAATTGAGATAAGATTGAACTATTGGAGAAAACAGTATTTGAATTGAGAGAAGATGAAATCATTGGAGAAAACAATATACTCAAATTGATAGAGGGTGAAAATGCCTTAATTTTCCACCTGAATAATGAAATAGTAAAAGAATGAATGTTAGAAATCCCAAAAGAATCTGCTGACAGACAGAAATCAGGGTTTTCGTCTGTTTAGCAGACAATGATTCTTTCAAGGGTCATACAAAAGCAGACACTTATAAACACACTATACCATTCATCCAGATTGCTGATGTGATAGCTAAAGATCTGGGATATTCGGGGTTTTGTAGGTTTTTCAAAAGGTTTTGAATTTTGCGACTGAAAACCTGTAAGAACCATATCCCAAAAGAAAGTTGTGTGCGACTCCCACCATTAGTTATGTGAACCCTCTCCACTAAAGAAAGTTGTGTGTGCGTATGTATGTGCATGTGTGTGTATTTTTTGTGTGCGTATGTACGTGTGTGTGTGTGTGTGTTCAGGCATCAACAACCTGCAGGAAGTGTGGGACACGTCAGAAGGGGAGTGCAATGTGATGATGGAGTCTACATTTGAGAAGATGTACGAGAAGATCGACTTGACGCTGCTCAACAGACTGCTCCGTCTCATCGTCGACCACAATATCGCTGACTACATGACCGCCAAGAACAACGTCGTCATCAACTACAAGGTGTGTGTTGTGTGCATCTGTGTTGATGTGCCGCTGTGTGTTACTCTGTGTAAGCGTCTTTAATGTGTGTTTTTGTTAGGAAATTGAACTATACATTTTGTGTGTGTGTATGTGTGTTCATTCTTCAGACAAAATCTGGTTAAGCTCCATGGTTTTTGTGTATGTGTGTGTGTGTGCATGTGTGTGTGTGTGTTCTCGTTTCAGTTTAACCCATGTTAAGCTCCAAGATTTGTGTGTGTGTATGTTATCAACAATGAATTGAAACATTGTTCCACATTGTGTGTGTGTGTGTGTGTGTGTTATCAACAACCAACTGAAACCTCGCTCCCACAACACACTGCTGCTGCGTGTTACAGGACATGAACCACACCAACTCGTACGGCATCATCCGGGGCCTGCAGTTCGCCTCCTTCATCGTGCAGTTCTACGGCCTGGTGCTGGACCTGCTGGTCCTCGGCCTGCACCGTGCCTCTGAGATGTCCGGACCCCCCCAGATGCCCAACGACTTCCTCACCTTCCAGGTCTGAGAGGAGGGGGGGATGCTGGGGGGCTGGATTTCTTTGTTATTGTTTGTTTGTTTGTTGTTGGTCTGTAGTTTTGTTTCTGTTTCTGATCTTCTTCGTTCTTGGCTCGGGACTCCCACATTCACTCATATTCACGGATGGGCTTTTCCGTATTTCCATTTCTGATTTTTTGTTTGTCTGTTGTCAGTCTATAGTCGTGTCTGTTTCTGATCTTCTTCGTTCTTGGGCTGTGACTCATTCACTCGTATACATGGATGGGGGTTCAGGCATTAGCAGGTCTGCACATCTGTTGACCTGGGAGATTGAAAAAATCTCCACCTTTTATCCACCAGGCACTTTGACCAGGATTTGAACTCAGAACTCTCAGATTAACTCTATGGAGACGTAGTTAAATAGTGCATGTAGTTTTACTGTGACGGGCAAATATGGACATATTTGAAAAATTCAACACACTTTCACACAGACATACAAATTATATATCACTAGAAAATTTACCATCTCTTCTTATAACATTTTAAAACAGTTTTCTCATTAAATGCTGCTATATATTTTTTTAATATTTTAAATTATGTCACTAAATACTGAAAACCCCCCCCCAAAAAAATTGAAAAATAGGTATACTGTAACCACCAGGCATGTCATATCCATCAGCTAATCCATAAGGCAGCAGAAGATTTTCTCACACAGTAAGGTTCCCTGATTCTCATGAATCATTGAGGTCAAATGTTGCACAACAAACTGTTCAAAAAAATAAAATAGAAGATCACAACACTGGTTGGTTATGTAAAGATCGACCTCTCACCCAGTCCAAAAAGTCTAGAAAAAAGCCTTTCACGCAGTTAACGGCCAAGGGGAAATAACTCAGAATTCTTAGACTGATCCCTCAAGACAGCCTGATTAGTTTCCCATCAATTGAACACTGCTGAGTGTATGAAAAAAAATTCCGTGATCCGCCGAATTCTACACTACATGCGCCGGCGCATCTCCAAAGAGTTAAAAAGTCCAGCGATGTTGCACTTGTCTTCTGTTTCTGATGATCAGTCTGTAGCTGTCTTTTTCTACCCCACCCTACGCTGTTCAGGAAGAATAGGCCATGCCTAAAATCTTTATCCTTGTATAGAAGTTAGGAGTTCTCAGTTCTGTTTCTCTTCACACCTGTCTGTAAGGAACAGGGATGTGTTTTGACGTGTGCTGACCTCTGCTGGGTCAGAAACCTGCTTGTCCCCACCCACCATCTTTCAGTACCATGCTTCATTTCTTCTCTCTGTCTCCCTGTCTCTTTTTGTTTTCTGTCTGTCTCTGTTTGTTACCCTGTCTCTCTCTCTCTTTCTGAGTCTGTCTCTGTCTCTTTGACTTGCATTAAAAGTTTCAAAATTTTGAATCCGGTTGGTGTTGATTGAATATGAAAAGGCTTTTTTCTTTCTTTCCTTCCATTCCTAATGACCCTGTTTAATTAATTAATTTGTCTCTTTCTTTGTGAAGTGTCAGGTGGTAAGTAAGTGCATGATGTGTGGAGGTGGTAATGAAGAGTGTGGCTGTTTCAGGATGTGGTCACCGAGACAGCTCACCCCATCCGTCTCTACTCACGCTACATTGACCGCATCCACATTTTCTTCAGGTTTGTGTGTTTGTGTGTGTGTGTGTGCGTGCGCGCATGCGCATAAGCACATAATGTATGTGTATGTGTGTTTGCACATGCATGAGTATATTTGTTGTGCATGTGTGTTGCGCATGGGTGTCTTGTCTCTGTGTGCGTGTGTGTGTGTGTGTGCATCCATGGGTGTCTGTATATGTGTGTGTGCATGTGCTCATGTGTGTTCAGTGTAACCAAGTGAAAGATAAGTTGCTTTTGCAGTTAGTGTTGTGTGCATGGGTTTATTGTTTTATGTTCTTATCTCCAGACTGCTCTATGGTTTTATTCTGTGGAAAAAAAAAAAAGATCATTGTTCGTACTTCCACAACCTTTCCATGTCTTACACACACACATCCGTGAATGTGCAAATGCAAAAACAACAACAACAAACCCACATTTATTTGCAGGCATTCAGAGAATAGCCACACACCTTCAAGGATATTGACATCAGTCACAGATAAGTGCACACTTGCACACATAAGGAAAAACATGCAAACGTGCGCATACTTGAGTAAGACAGTCTTTCTTTTGTGTGACCAGGTTCAGCGCCGAGGAAGCCCGTGACCTGATCCAGCGTTACCTGACGGAGCACCCTGACCCCAACAATGAGAACATTGTGGGCTACAACAACAAGAAGTGCTGGCCGAGGGACTCCCGCATGCGCCTCATGAAACATGACGTCAACCTGTGAGTGGGAAGCACATGTGGAGGTTTTTCTGTTTATGCCATACATGTGTGTGGTTTGTGATGTAGAAAGATGGATTGATGTTTTTTGTGTTGGTCATGGGATAGCAAAGTAAATTTGTGTGTGAGGAATCAGTTAGTTCTTCATCTCTGATCATGGTCCACAACTTACATGTTCACTGTTGTCTGCAAGTGAGGTTTTACATATTCACTCCTCCATTTAAATTTTGGAAATGATTATCTTACAGGTTGTAAAGAAATGATCTGTTCCTATTTGAAGTTGTACAAAAAATGCAAGAGTTGCAGAATGGAGATTGCCAGCATCCTTGATTTGTCAGATACATTAATCAGTGTACATTGTTCATCATTCCTGTCATATTGTGGAACAGATCATAAGCATTTAGTTGAGTGAAAAAAGTACAGGTGAGATGTAGAAGGACCTATCGAGAACAAGAGATCAGCTTTAACTTGTTTAACCCTGCACCTGAGCATTGCTTGGGTGCCCAGATTTACTTATAAAAGTGGTGTCCATGTTCCTCCATATGCTTAAACCGCAAGCAAACGGAACTAACTTTTATAGTAATTTTGCTGTGTCTACACCTGTTAGTTTTGAAGAAGAAAAAACCCAGTCGATTTCAATCTATTTTCTGCGTTTTTCTGCATCAGCATGACAGGGAAGCCTGCCGAGGCTGTAAACTCCCTGGGGTTGAATGGGTTAAGGGTTGTCAGTTTCCTGTTCGCTGGGAGGCTGTTGGCGTTGACTGGCTGGCTGTTCGTTCGTTCACAATTGTTACCATTTTCTGAGACGGCCTCATTGGTTCCCCACCATTTCTGTGGCAGGTGGCAGAATGGTCATGAGGGTCTGGGTTTGAATCCAGCTCTTGCCCTTTCTCCCAAGTTTGACCGGAAAATCAAAATGAGTGTCTAGTCGTTTGGATGGGACTATAAACTGAGGTCCCATGTGCAGCACGCACTTGGTGCACTGAAAAAGAACCCATGGCAATGAGAGTGTTGTCCTCTGGCAAAATTTTGAAGAAGAAGTCTGCTCTGATAGGTACATAAATATATAAGCATGCACTCAAGGCCTAGGCGCGTTGGGTTATGCTGCTTGTCAGGCATCTGCCAAGCAGATGTGGTGTAGCGTATATGGTTTTGTCTGAACGCAGTGATGCCTCCTTGAGAAAGTGAAACTGAAACTTCTGCGGTGCAGGGGTCGGGCGGTGTTCTGGGACATCCAAAACCGGCTGCCTCGCTCGGTGACCACCATCCAGTGGGAGAGCAGCTTCGTGTCGGTGTACAGCAAGGACAACCCCAACCTGCTGTTCAACATGTGCGGCTTTGAGTGCCGCGTGCTGCCCAAGTGCCGCACCACCCACGAGGAGTTCACCCACAGGGACGGCGTCTGGAACCTGCAGAACGAGGTATGGGGTGAGAGGGGTAAGACAGTGGGTGGGGGGGTCAGTTTCTGGGGAAGTGGGGGAGCTGGTCAGTTTGGGGGCTGTGGCAGGGGTAAGGGGTAGATTTTCAGAGATGCCAACTGTTACAATTTCGTCATATTTTGTTACACTGAATTGCTCTTTGTTCCAACGTTACGCCAACATAAAATTGTTCTGACTAGTTCATTTTTGACTACATAGCATGGTCACATGCTTTCTTGTTGTGACATTACTGAGATACTCTGGACCTATTGATCACGATGCCAGGGCAGTCACTACTAACCTTGGTCTCACGTGATGATGCTCAGCTAATGGTGTGCGTGTTAACATTTAGACAGGATCAAGTGGACCAATCAGCTTAATTGTAGCAGTTATACCGTGTTTCATTTAGGCCCAAGTGTTTCTATGCCTTGTAGATAAAATGTACTTTTGCTGTTGTGGCGTGGAGTCTGAGTGTTCCTACCAAATTCAGAATGTTTCTGCCAAATTTCCCGATTGTTCCTACAAACACTTGACAGGGGTTGGCATCTCTGGATTTTGTAAGTTTGTTTTGGGGGAGAGTGAGTGTTAACAATCAGGGGCGGGGGATGGGGTTTGGAGTGTATGGTTGTGTTTGTTATAGTGAGGGAAAAACTGGCAGTGCATGGTTGTATTATAGTGAAGAGAAAAGAGGCAGTGCATGGTTGTGTTACAGTGAAGGAAAAACTGGCAGTGCATGGTTGTGTTATAGTGATGGGAAAAGAGGCAGTGCATGGTTGTATTATAGTGATGGGAAAAGAGGCAGTGCATGGTTGTATTATAGTGAAGGAAAAAGAGGCAGCATGGTTGTATTATAGTGAAGGGAAAAGAGGCAGTGCATGGTTGTATTATAGTAAAGGAAAAAGAGGCAGTGCATGGCTGTATTATAGTGATGGAAAAAGAGGCAGTGCATGGCTGTATTATAGTGATGGAAAAAGAGGCAGTGCATGGTTGTATTATAGTGAAGGGAAAAGAGGCAGTGCATGGTTGTATTATAGTAAAGGAAAAAGAGGCAGTGCATGGCTGTATTATAGTGATGGAAGAAGAGGCAGTGCATGGCTGTATTATAGTGATGGAAAAAGAGGCAGTGCATGGTTGTATTATAGTGAAGGAAAAACTGGCAGTGCATGGTTGTATTATAGTGAAGGAAAAAGAGGCAGTGCATGGTTGTATTATAGTGAAGGAAAAAGAGGCAGCATGGTTGTATTATAGTGAAGGAAAAACTGGCAGTGCATGGTTTTATTATAGTGAGGGAAAAACTGGCAGTGCATGGTTGTATTATAGTAAAGGAAAAAGAGGCAGTGCATGGTTGTATTATCGTGATGGAAAAACAGGCAGTGCATGGCTGTATTATAGTGAAGGAAAAAGAGGCAGCATGGTTGTATTATAGTAAAGGAAAAAGAGGCAGTGCATGCTTGTATTATAGTGAGGGAAAAACTGGCAGTGCATGGTTGTATTATAGTGAAGGAAAAACTGGCAGTGCATGGTTGTATTATAGTGAAGGAAAAAGAGGCAGCATGGTTGTATTATAGTAAAGGAAAAAGAGGCAGTGCATGGTTGTATTATAGTGAAGGAAAAACTGGCAGTGCATGGTTGTATTATAGTGAGGGAAAAACTGGCAGTGCGTGGTTGTATTATAGTGATGGGAAAAGAGGCAGCATGGTTGTATTATAGTGAGGGAAAAACTGGGAGTGCGTGGTTGTATTATAGTGATGGGAAAAGAGGCAGTGCATGGTTGTATTATAGTGAGGGACAAACTGGCAGTGCATGGTTGTATTATAGTGATGGGAAAAGAGGCAGTGCATGGTTGTATTATAGTGAGGGACAAACTGGCAGTGCATGGTTGTATTATTGTGAGGGAAAAATAAAGTGATAGAAAAAGAGGCAGTGCATTGTTGTATTATAGTGAGGGAAAAAGTGGTAGTGTTGGTTGTTGTGGGTGGTAAGTTTTGTGTGGGGGTTTAATGTTCTGACTGTTCATTTGCTTTTGTTTTCTTTTGCGTTAATGTAGAGAATAAGTGTTTGTGCTTTTTGTGTCTGAAGAAAGTGTACATGTTCACGTACGCCGAGGTTTTACACACATTTACACACATTCACTCTCAAACTCTCACACACATGCTTGCGCACGCACACACACACACACACACATACATGCACTTGCACGCACGCACACACACACCATCTAACCTTTCATTCCTCTAACAAACTAGATTCCGTCATGATTCTATCTGTGTGTCCATGTGTCTTTGAACAGGTGACCAAAGAACGAACGGCCCAGTGCTTCCTGCGTGTGGATGAGGAGTCAATGAACCGTTTCCACAACCGTGTGCGACAGATCCTCATGGCTTCCGGGTCCACCACCTTCACCAAGGTGAGCTGATGGAAGTGTGTGTAACATACTGTTGGGGGCAGTGCGGGGAGTGACCGTAGCTAAAGCTTTTTTAAAACATTATTTTTACCCCCTCTGTTCCTGGACTTTCTTGGGTCGACCATCATTTTATTTTGTATATAGATTCATTATGTCAGTTCAGAATAAAGAAGAGCTTAGTGTCAGGATTTGGTGTAGTCATGGATGCTGGGAAAAAATGAGAGACCATTTCCAGGGTTGGAAAAGACTTGGAGAAGATCTGTAGAGAAGACGATTTGCGGGAGCTGTATAACTCATGAAAAGGGAAGAAAATCACTTTTGTTGAGCTCTCCTGAGCATGTCAATGACAGTCAGTGGTTTTCCACCATATAAAATGGGCTCAAACGTTTGATGACATGCCTCCGTTATTTTAATGGAGAAGGCTCTGAGAGCTCCATTGATTTAACGGACAAGATAGTTGAGGAGTTAAAAAATAACAATAATGATTATCAATATTATAGTTATTAATAGCAATAATAATTATGATTATAATTTTTGTTACTTTGATGATTATGGTTATTGTTGATATGTGTGTGTGACCCATATTGTGATGATGATGATTATTGTTGTTGTTTCTTGTGTGTGTGACCCAGATTGTGAACAAGTGGAACACGGCTCTGATTGGCCTGATGACCTATTTCCGGGAGTCGGTGGTGAACACACAGGAGCTCCTGGACCTGCTGGTGAAGTGTGAGAACAAGATCCAGACCCGCATCAAGATCGGCCTCAACTCCAAAATGCCCTCCCGCTTCCCTCCCGTCGTGTTCTACACGCCCAAAGTATGTGAATTGATTTGGGGAGTTTGTGTCGTACATGAACTGCACTTTTTCCTGGTGGTGGTTTTTTTTTTGTGTGTTTTTTTTTCTCCACTTCTTAGAGTATGTCCATGTGAATGAATGTTGGAGTTTTGTTGTGCATGAACTGCATCTTTGACTGCATTTTGCTGGATAATCACCATCCCCGCTCTGTACCAAATACTTTCTGATGGTTCTAGGAGTAAAGTCTTGTTCAAATTTGTACTGTAAACCGATTATAACATCAGGTTAAAAAAAAACAAACAAAAAACTACACCTACTCCATATAACCTTCAATCCACTCTGTGTCAAACACTTCCTGGTAGTTTCCATGCATAAAGTCTGGATCACTTTAACGTCAAGCCCTTGCATGCTTTCGTTTGTATTACTTACATGCATTGACGATGACAAAAAACAGGGGGTGTGGAGGCGGGGGAGAAAACTCTGGAAAGCTGAAAATTCACACATTTGATCTAGAGTTGTATATCTTTGTTCCATTTTTCTTAGTTTTTGACTGATTGTTCTGGATATTGATATATGACTTGAAACACCACTTTCTATTATTTGTCCCCCCCCCCCCACCTCCATGTCCTCCCCCTCAGTGCTTAAGGGGTTAAAACTAAAACTTCATATATTGCTAACGTCCAAATCCCCAGCCTGCAGCAAACACTGTGTGTTGGTTTCCAGGAGCTGGGAGGCCTGGGCATGCTGTCCATGGGCCACGTGCTGATCCCCCAGTCGGACCTGCGATGGTCCAAGCAGACGGACGTGGGCATCACCCACTTCCGCTCCGGCATGAGTCACGACGAGGACCAGCTCATTCCTAACCTGTACCGCTACATCCTGCCCTGGGAGAGCGAGTTCATCGACTCCCAGAGGGTCTGGGCTGAGTACGCTCTCAAGCGACAGGAGGCCAATGCTCAGAACAGGTAGGCTGGATTTCTGACAATTGCTGCTGTTTTTATAATGGTACGTCCTGTCTGGCTGTGACTGTGGTATGAATGTTTATCTGGTTGATGGGTTATGCCCAGTTTCAGCCTCCACCACAACACCCTTCTGTTTCCCCCCTTTCCCCATCAAAAGAAAATAAAAGTGGGGTTGGGTGGGGATGGGGTCATGATGTATTGAATGCTGTAGTTGTTTTTGCTTATGTCTTAAAATATAGATGCAAGAGCTGAATGATCAGATTAGTGGACTTAATCCAAGGGTCCTGGGTCCAAATTCACATGCAAATTTTTCATTATTTTGGGGAGGACCGTGGAATGTCACCATAATACTCTGTGCGTATGTGTGTGCAGACGTCTGACCCTGGAGGACCTGGAGGACAGCTGGGACCGGGGCATTCCACGCATCAACACCCTCTTCCAGAAGGACAGGCACACCCTGGCCTATGACAAGGGATGGAGGGTGCGCACTGACTTCAAGCAGTACCAGGTGAGTGACATCCCCTGCTTCACATCATCGGGTGGGGGGGGGTGTTACAAGGAGTATATCCGATCTGATTTATGCGCTTAGTGTGTGCCTAGAATGGCAAAGTGAGAGTTGTATGTATGATTATTGGTTTCTCCACTGCAATGGGAATTCATTCACAGCTTTGTCTTTTGTGAAAGACTATGAATCTCAAACTAGGAGGCAAGATTGTGCCGACTCTTAGTGCTACAGCCTTGGGGGCAAGTTGGCCTTCCCCAGTGCTGACTGTCCAAAAACCCTCTTGGCTGAGAGTGTGGGAATGTAACCTGGGCAAGATTCCATTCACAGTAATCAAATTCTGTCCCAGATATGTGGGACAGCAGTTGCCTCCACTGCTGTTTTGATGGTCACTGTCAGACAGGGCTGTTATACAAGTGTGTGCAAATGACTCGAGTGTGTAATGCACAAGAAATGCAGCTGAGCAGAAACGGAGTAGTTCCATGGGGAAATTCTGTGGAAGAAAGCAAGAAATGTTTCAGGATTGTGAGGTGTAACTGTTTAGGTGGAAATTTACAAGAATACACAAATAAAATATGAACACTTAAGTACTGACGTAAACAAGGCAGAGACATAGCAGGAAGTTCACAATTGTACATGCAGCAAAGCATCCACATAAGACGTAGACACAGGAAAAAAAAAGAGAATGACATCAGGTATTTATCAGCTCACGATCATTCGTACAGAGTGAATTTGGCAAGACACAGAGAGTCACTTGTGAGTAAAATCTCAGAACAATTTTAAGTTTGACAGTTAATATCTACCATTCTAACTGTTAAACCATCCTGACTCTTGCAATATAACCTTGTCTAAACCATCTTGTAGGACACAACCCAGTGTGAACCGTATCTGACGTGTTGCTGTGACAGGTCCTGAAGCAGAACCCGTTCTGGTGGACCCACCAGCGCCACGACGGCAAGCTGTGGAACCTGAACAACTACCGCACGGACATGATCCAGGCCCTGGGAGGGGTGGAGGGCATCCTGGAGCACACCCTCTTCAAGGGAACCTACTTCCCCACCTGGGAGGGTCTCTTCTGGTGAGAGCCACACACACGCACACTTACACACACACACACTTTGAAAGGATGTTACTGCCGTTCACAGGTTCATTGGGAGGGTCTTTTCTGGTGAGAAACACACATACATACACACACACACCTGTCTTTGAAAGGATGTTACTGTCCTTGATAGATGCTTTGGGAGGGTCTTTTCTGGTGAGAAACACACACACACACAGACACACACACACTCACAAACACACACGTACACCCACACCTGTACACACACACATACGTGTCCATTTCCAGACTCATTCTGGAGAGAAAAAAATGTTTAATTACACATACTTAACCGTGACCCAACTAGTGCAGACTCCGGCAGGGGTCTGACATTCCTGTCCTGTGCAAAGTACTATCCGCCTATGCGGAGCAGACGAAACTACGGCCGATAACCTCCCAGAAGTAGGTAACCTCCCCTTTGTCCCGCTGGTTATCGCCCTCTTTTTCCGGCAGCCATCATGACTCCTGTACCTGTGCTCTTCATACGGCTAAGTTTTTTCGTATTTTCTGTCTGTCTGTCGATCCTCTGGCGATCTTGTTTTTTGTCAAATTATGTCTCCAACCAGGTCACATAATTATGTAGCTCGATTGGGGAATCGTGCTAAAATTAAGGCGCGATCGCAATCGATTCGCTGACACTCTGGGCCCTCTACTACTGGCCCTCTAAACAACGCCAACCCGCCGCCTTCTCCACTTCCTCCGCTCCCTCCGGTCGACTCCAGACCTCCGCCACCTCCTCTGGTGACTTCTAGAGGTTTGTGGTCACACACTCAGGTCAGTGTTACCTTTCATGTCATTTTTATCGATCCGCGAACTCACTCGACGCGATCCGCGTTTTCTCGGCCCTGCCAGTCGGCAGTGTACGAGTCGATCTCCTCTATCTCTTTACCATACCCACAGTTGCACCAATGGAATGGCCACAATCCCTTGGGGACAAAAAAAAAAAAAAAAAAAAAAAGGCAGCTTGTCTTGGATCCGCACGTTAGACTGGGCCCTATGTGCGATGCGTCCGTGGTGGCGGCCGTGACATCGGATCACGCGACCCCCCACGCGGCTTGCCTCGACCGTCTCGGATCCAATAGCGACCGAGGCGTGTAGGGATGCCCTCCCCTGGTGTAGGGAGGAAGGTGGACCACTAGGGGACACGCTTGCCCATACGCGTGCACCCCCCTCCTTGTCCGGATCACCCGATCCAAGGGAGGCAACCCCTGCTTCGGCACCCTTGCCGGTGACTGCCGCAGTTATTTCCCTTGCACCGGCACTGCTCCTCGCCTTCAGTGCGAGCGTGTGCACGGTCCTACCAAGCTATGCGGTGATGACCCCATTTGCCACACCGCTGAGTGCTGCTGTTTCCCATCCACTAATGGTGTCTCAGCAAGCTACTCAACTAAACAATCAGCAACTCATCGCTAAACTTGCTGCAGCAATTATGCACCACTCTGCCTTCTGGTGCGGCGCCTTGCGCCCACAGAGCAGGTACGTGCACGCCCATTGGAACTTTGGCAGTGTTGGATTCTTCTGCCCCATTGCCTAACTCTGCTGTTTCCCAGACTGATATTGGCACTTCCACGTTGAAGTACCTCTTATATCATATCATATATCAATATCAAGGCGTGCAAGCCTGACAAGGCCTTTTACCCGCTTGAAGTGGGGAAGAAAAAGAGAGTCCCCACGTATGTCTGTTGCATTTTTCAACATTGAGTGCGCAGTGCCTGAAAAATCAGAAAATATGTGAATGAGTTTTGTTTTTAAGTTTTCACAATGAATATCAAGATAATTCTTAAAAGTATTAATACCTCGATCCTGCCTCTCGGCAGTGCTCGGGCCGATCTTGTCTATCACTTTATCCGTCAACACACAACTGACAACCGAACGTCGGTCCTCTCGCAGGAGCTATTCGCGAGATTGGACCGCCGTTCAGCAACAGGGGGATGCACATCCCACGGCAAGCCGACGGACTTGTCACCCCCTCGTCCACGACGCCCATAACACTGGATTACGGCGCCGTCATGCTACATGCCCCGACCGTCTCGCGTCCGATGGCGACCGATTCGGGTTGGGATGCCCACGGCACAAAGGGACATTATAATTATTCCCCTTGCGCTCGTTTTCACCTGTGTCGGTTACGGTGGCATCGAACCACGGACTCTCACACACAACATGACACTCCTCCCTGTTCAGCGAGGACACGTCGCACAAGGGGGATATGTGCTCTAAAGACACCTTCCTTTTCGACGATTTTCGGCGCCAAGGGAGGCAACTCCACATTTGTAACCTAGGCGCTTGAAGCTGTGGTTAGTTTCACCGACACAGCACATCACTCCTGCCCCCCGTGCTGTCCACCAACGATGTTTTCTTTCGGTTTCTCATTGGGTCCTCATGCCCAGTCAGGGACTTTACACATCTTTGCATAGCAACTGCACTTTTCTTGCTGTTTCTCAGGCTATTGGCCACAGGAAATGCATCACAATATTTCCCCTTCTATCCATTTGATTTATTATCACAAGCAACAATCACGAAATATATATATATATACATATTAAAAAAAAAAAAAAAAAAAAAAAAAAAATCTATATATATGTATATATATACATATATATATATATATACACACACATATATACATATATACGAGATATATTGCTACATTCAGACACATTCTGCTTTCACTTATAGATGCGTACTTATCCATCAGTATACACATGTGTATGTGCTTATGGGATAAGTTCAGACGACTTTCATATTAACATGTACAATTATATTTCTATCTCTATTCATTGACATCTATTCATTGAGATTCCCTACATAGCAATATAGGCACACTTGCATTTGCGGCCTTCTGTTCACAATGCCCAGAACTCTCTGCCTCTACGTACTGGCACTTTATTCATATGCGTATGTACATCTCATATGTAGGTGCATGGACAGATTCCTTTCCATTGATGATTATGCACACTTACCCACTTACTTGGGTATATCTGTGCACGCTACATGTATGCTTATACAGCCGCTTATTTCTTGTGTTTCGATCTCTTGTCATTGGCATACTTCTGACATCATCACTTGAGCTGATGGAAGTTTTTATTCCCTCGGCACATATATGTATTCATTGTCATAAATTCATCCCTACCTTGCTTTTGGAGGACGACTGCACTCACAAAAATAAAATAAAATAATAATAGCCTCATTCACGCCTGAATGTATGCTCCTTCACATTTCAGTAGGGGTTGGTCCTTTGGGATCCACACACACCCCCTTCACACCCACAGGGCTAAGAATGCCTCTCTTGGTGCAAGGACGGACAAGGCAACCCAACTCATTTGCCTGCAACAATCACCCATAAGGCTGGAGTTGCACAAGGAAGGATGAGGCAGTCCAACTTAGAGGTGCCACTCTGGACACACATGCCTTTCATTCCTTCCAAGTTTGTAAGGCATCCCTTCTTTCTCCCCTTGCCTAAAACAACCCTTGGTTGCACCACTGTGATTGTGACAAAAGCTCCACACAGGCCCTACATCCTAGCCAGCCTTCCCATGAAGAGGTGTCTATCCTGCCTTACAAGTTTTAGCGGACCCAAAAACTGCCCACTGGGCAGGAGACAATCACCCTCAGCCCATCTCTTCTACTCCTCTCTAGTAGCAGAAGGCCTGGGTCATAATTGTTTTACTCTACATTTGGGAGAAAGGCATATTGACGAGGACGGATGCGTCCCACAAAGCACAACGAACCGTCCATTAGCCACAGGGGTGTACCTTTCTGCCCACTCATACCAGCACGGCAGATGCCGCATTCAAGCACATCAGTTCACCCCATCACCTTGCTTGAACACAAATCCAGCATCAACGTCTCAAACAATTGGCATTTGAAAGCACTTTCTGCACTTAGTCTCCCCTGCCCGATCCTTTCGGCCTCTACACACAACCACTGCTGTGGTTACAGATGGCCATTCCTCCTCAAGCACTGTCTTTCCAATGAGACACTTCCAGAGGTTTCTAGCCTAGGCAGGCTATCCCATCATGGAGCCCCAGCCTTCGGTCAAGGGCCTGTCAGAGGATGACTTTGTTGTCACTTCGGAAGCAAGCACCATGTCTTTCTGACACACGGTTGCACCACAAGACCCCGTCAACTCTTTCCGGCTTCCTTACATTGCAACATAATCTGCATGGTGAACACCTTCGTCCCTGAAGCACACAGCAGCTGTTTCCTGATTTACCCATGCTGATTGGTGTCCTTCTAGGAACAGTATATGATAATCAGTCGTGTACGACAGTCTCCATCAGAACAGCAAAGGAGGCATCTGCTGTCCAGTCTATTCGGGCTGGAATTCGATTATACATTTTATAGTAGAGAGTGTTTTGCCCAAGTTGCATCCCCGGTCCCTCAATCAAGAGGGCCTTAGGACTCATCATTGGGACGGTTCCAAAAGGCTACCTAGGCCTAAGGCTACAGCACTAAGTCCCAGTGCAATTTGACTTCTAGTCTGAGAGACATAGTCATTCATGAAAGACTAAGCTGCAAATGATTTCCCTTTGCAATTAAGAAACCACTGATAATACAGCTCTCACCTTGCAGTTGGCCATACTAAAAATGTATGTCAGATCAGTGCCTTGATGTCAATAGCCAGTACAACACATCTTGAGCCACTTACCTCCCTGCCCCGCCCTGCTCCATCCCAGACTCAGTGCGCACCACTCACAGCCAGAGGCCTGTCATGGATCCGGTCCCCTTTCTCACTAAAGAACCTTCAGCAAAAATTTTCCCCATGGAAGCCCTCTTCCATTTGGGAATTCCACCACAGAATGAGACTCAGTGGCCTGTGGGCACATGAAATGCACTTCCACAGCCTGATCCAACCCAGCCATTGACTGCCGACAACTTTCTGCAGGTTACTCCAACATGCCACACTCAGGCAGAGAAGCCACCAAGCCTTCCGTATGTCCCTTCGTGATGGTACCTACCTGGGAAATTACACAACCCTGTCCCAGAGACACCAGGGACATCAAGTCTTTTGTTGCCAAATGTTTGCCATTCTATGCATAGGCAACATACCAGTGCTGTCATTTTTTGACAACGTCAAAAAAGGGGGGAGGGGCAGAAGGGGGGGAGTGCCCATCGCCTATCAGCTCGCATGGAGGAGCTCCACAGATCTGGCTGTCATGCCTGAGGCAGGCCCAACACGGTGACCTACCTCTGTCTCATGCCACAGTTTCCTTCAAACACAAAAACCACTTCCACTATCGGCCCACAAATCCGTTGTGGAATCATCAGATCAAACCACATGCGCACCTCCTTGCATTGACGCTCATCCGCGCTCATCCGCTCAGCTGTGGTCCACAGACCTCCCCCACAATACAGCTGTGGACCTCTGTCTTCTTTACCCGCACTAATGTCCTTAGGCGACACAGTACACTCTACTTTCGTCAAATTCTACTTGAGGGACACCTATCGCCTTAGGGATAATGACTCGTCGACTTCTACCAGAGAGATGTCGCACGCCTGCGGGTTGATGGCGCAAGAGCCATCGCTTCTGTGGTAGCTGCACAACAGACCATCACAGCACACAGACAGTAGAACAGGTGAGCCCTCCACCTTGTCGCGCTATTCTGCACTAGTTGGGTCACGGTTAAGTATGTGTAATTAAAAGGAAATTTTCTATCTAAAATTACGTTTAAGTAACATACTTACCGTGACCCAAATTTAAGACCCTCCCGTCCTCCCCGCTTCCTGTTCTCCCTGCTTGCTGCGCTGGTGATGGCATATTGCCGTCAAAAGAGGGCGATAACCAGCGGGACAAAGGGGAGGTTACCTACTTCTGGGAGGTTATCGGCCGTAGTTTCGTCTGCTCCGCATAGGCGGATAGTAGTTTGCACAGGACAGGAATGTCAGACCCCTGCCGGAGTCTGCACTAGTTGGGTCACGGTAAGTATGTTATTTAAACGTAATTTTAGATAGAAAATTTCCTTTTCAGAGATAAAAAGAAGCGATTTTTCAGGGTTGGATGTGGGGGGGTGAATCAGCATTGTACAGATTTTGCGTCAGCGAAGCAAAAAAAGTTATTAATTTGTCAGAGGCAAGCAAGTCAGCTTAATTATGATGGCTGCTGTAACTTGTATATATTATGCTAACCTGAACTGTATTGCAATTTGTGCACCTTTTTGTTCAGATGAGTTCAGTTCTCTCACAATGCAATGTTGGATGCTGTGGTTTGTCTACATAGTGCCAACCTGAATACCTTGTATTCAGTTGAATTCTGTTCTTTCTCAGTGCAGTGTTGTAGTAACCTTTGTGGACTGACTGATGCCTGAGTTCTGATCTCTCTCAGTGCAGTGTTGTAGTAACCTTTGTGGACTGACTGATGCCTGGTTGAGTTCTGATCTCTCTCAATGCAGTGTTGTAGTAACCTTTGTGGACTGACTGATGCCTGGTTGAGTTCTGATCTCTCTCAATGCAGTGTTGTAGTAACCCTTGTGGACTGACTGATGCCTGGTTGAGTTCTGATCTCTCTCAGTGCAGTGTTGTAGTAACCTTTGTGGACTGACTGATGCCTGGTTGAGTTCTGATCTCTCTCAATGCAGTGTTGTAGTAACCTTTGTGGACTGACTGATGCCTGGTTGAGTCCTGATCTCTCTCAATGCAGTGTTGTAGTAACCCTTGTGGACTGACTGATGCCTGGTTGAGTTCTGATCTCTCTCAGTGCAGTGTTGTAGTAACCCTTGTGGACTGACTGATGCCTGGTTGAGTTCTGATCTCTCTCAATGCAGTGTTGTAGTAACCCTACTAGTGGACTGACTGATGCCTGAGTTCTGATCTCTCTCAGTGCAGTGTTGTAGTAACCCTTGTGGACTGACTGATGCCTGGTTGAGTTCTGATCTCTCTCAATGCAGTGTTGTAGTAACCCTACTAGTGGACTGACTGATGCCTGGTTGAGTTCTGATCTCTCTCAATGCAGTGTTGTAGTAACCCTTGTGGACTGACTGATGCCTGAGTTCTGATCTCTCTCAATGCAGTGTTGTAGTAACCTTTGTGGACTGACTGATGCCTGGTTGAGTTCTGATCTCTCTCAATGCAGTGTTGTAGTAACCCTACTAGTGGACTGACTGATGCCTGGTTGAGTTCTGATCTCTCTCAATGCAGTGTTGTAGTAACCCTACTAGTGGACTGACTGATGCCTGGTTGAGTTCTGATCTCTCTCAATGCAGTGTTGTAGTAACCCTTGTGGACTGACTGATGCCTGGTTGAGTTCTGATCTCTCTCAGTGCAGTGTTGTAGTAACCTTTGTGGACTGACTGATGCCTGGTTGAGTTCTGATCTCTCTCAATGCAGTGTTGTAGTAACCCTTGTGGACTGACTGATGCCTGAGTTCTGATCTCTCTCAATGCAGTGTTGTAGTAACCCTTGTGGACTGACTGATGCCTGGTTGAGTTCTGATCTCTCTCAATGCAGTGTTGTAGTAACCCTTGTGGACTGACTGATGCCTGGTTGAGTTCTGATCTCTCTCAATGCAGTGTTGTAGTAACCCTTGTGGACTGACTGATGCCTGCAGGGAGCGAGCCAGTGGCTTTGAGGAGTCGATGAAGTACAAGAAGCTGACCAACGCCCAGCGGTCAGGTCTGAACCAGATCCCCAACCGTCGCTTCACCCTCTGGTGGTCACCCACCATCAACAGGGCCAATGTAAGAGGCTTTTGGGGATAGGGAGTAGTAGGAGTTTTTTTTTCTCTCTCCCTCAAGCATTTTTCCATGCAAGATTCTTTTTTGTTTCAAGCTTTATATTAAGCATCATCATTATGAATCAGTACATGCAAGACACAATATTTTTGATGCCGTTAAAGCAACATCCAACAAATTATCAAGTTGTAGAATGGCACAAGGATTATTTTTCTTGTTCATTGTCCTTTTAAAGTTGTTACATGTTAGTATGGATTGTTTAGTCGGTTAGGTTCTGCAGCATGCACTTGCAAAATGCCATCCTTTTGTTAAGAAAAATCAAGAAATATGATACAAGTGTTTGACTATGTTTATCTCAAGCTGAATGAATGTTGGGTTGATGTTTATTTCAGATTCTAGTTATATGAAGTCATATGTGTGGAAAATCAGTATTAGAATGGGTGTTTTGTGAGGCACTGTTCTATGTGTGGAAAATTAGTATTACAATGAGTGTTTTGTGAGGCACTGTTCATTGTGTACACATAACTTGCAGTCATTTCATAGTGTTTCATCAGGCTTAAAATCATCAGAAGACAGTTTACAGTGGTGCACCATATCCCCTGCTGAATTTTCAACTCAGCACAGGACAGAATATGTTGACGTACTCTGGAGAAGCACCAGAGACACTTGCAGAGGAAAGTCGCAGATTTCCAGTGCCCTGTGCTCACCACTCTGCAGGTCCAGACTTGGTCTGCAGAGCCACTCCCGTGTGCTAAACTAGCTGCACTGTCTTGTCTTCTTTGAAACCGGGTGACAGCCATTATTACCTAATCATTGGAAAATGCTGTAATTTTCATTTGTGACGGACGGATGTCTTTTGCGCAGGTGTACGTGGGTTTCCAAGTGCAGCTGGACCTGACAGGAATCTTCATGCACGGCAAAATCCCCACGCTGAAGATCTCCCTCATCCAGATCTTCCGTGCTCACTTGTGGCAGAAAATCCACGAGAGCGTGGTGATGGATCTGTGCCAGGTGTGTGTGTGTTGGGGGTGTGGGTGGGGAGGAAGGGGGAGGGGGCTGTTTGGTGTGTCATGGAACCAGTTTGTGACATGACCATGTCTGTTCAGTTCAGTTGAAGAGACTTGTATTGTTTACTTCCAGCAGTTGGCAGAAAATTCTCTTTTGGCTGTTCATATGCTTGTAAATATAGCTAGTTTGAAAGACTTAAGAGAGTTATTCATAATGAAATGTTGACGTCCATCCATCACAGCTGGTTATACTGCTGGTCTGTCAGTGCAGTGTATCTTCATGATGTTAAAAGTTAGGGTTCCAGGTCCTATAGCCTGTTATAGCCATTTGGGCAGTGAATTAATTTTCATTGTGTCTAGGACTTGGCATAGGAAGGTGGAGCCCAATCCTTTCCTGCTGTTTTAACCTTCCCCTTCCAAAGTCAGGTACCCATTCACACCTGGTTGGAGTTAAGAAAATTTGATAATTGCCTTTCCCAAGGACACAAATTATGCCGATACAGGGCCTCGAACCCTGATCACTGGTGAGCACCGGATCAGAAGTCCCAACACCTGGTTCTGCAACATCACCTCCTCTTCATGATGTACATGATATCTTTCAGGTGTTTGATCAAGAACTGGACGCCCTGGAGATAGAGACGGTGCAGAAAGAGACGATCCATCCCCGCAAGTCGTACAAGATGAACAGCTCTTGTGCCGACGTTCTGCTGTTCGCTGCCTACAAGTGGAACGCGTCCAGACCCTCCCTGCTGGCTGACTCAAAGTATGTTGCCTGTGTGTGCCTCAGCTGGAGTGGTTGTGATGGTTTTGGAAGGGGCGTGATCCAGGGGATACTTTGTGGTGTGGCTGTGTGCCTCAGCTGGAGTGGTTGTGATGGTTTTGGAAGGGGTGTGATCCAGGGGATACTTTGTGGTGTGGCTGTGTGCCTCAGCTGGAGTGGTTGTGATGGTTTTGGAAGGGGCGTGATCCAGGGGATACTTTGTGATGTGGCTGTGTGCCTCAGCTGGAGTGGTTGTGATGGTTTTGGAAGGGGTGTGATCCAGGGGATACTTTGTGGTGTGCCTGTGTGTGCCTCAGCTGGAGTGGTTGTGATGGTTTTGGAAGGGGCGTGATCCAGGGGATACTTTGTGGTGTGCCTGTGTGTGCCTCAGCTGGAGTGGTTGTGATGGTTTTGGAAGGGGTGTGATCCAGGGGATACTTTGTGGTGTGCCTCAGCTGGAGTGGTTGTGATGGTTTTGGAAGGGGTGTGATCCAGGGGATACTTTGTGGTGTGCCTGTGTGTGCCTCAGCTGGAGTGGTTGTGATGGTTTTGGAAGGGGCGTGATCCAGGGGATACTTTGTGGTGTGGCTGTGTGCCTCAGTTGGAGTGGTTGTGATGGTTTTGGAAGGGGTGTGATCCAGGGGATACTTTGTGGTGTGGCTGTGTGTGCATAAGCTTAAGTGGTTGCAATGGTTTTGGAAGGGGCGTGATCCTGGCAGTTTCTTTATGGTGTTGAGGCAACTCTATGCTGTTGTCTTTAGAACTGGACTTTCCTTGCTACTAGTTTGAACGCTTACCCTTCAAAGAAGCGTGATGGTTCATCAGGGGGGTGTGTGTGTGTGTGTGTGCATATTAACATGCTGATGTGAGTGTTGATATTTCACTGTAGACTTTGTTGTGTCTCTGTGGTTCTCTTACACTTTCTGTGTTCATAGATTACTTTCATGTGACTTATTTGATTGTGATCACTTTACATCACATTACATAAATTTACAACCATCTGTAAGAAAAACAGCCTATGCATACTTGTGCAAAGTTTAAAAGTTATAAAGTGTTCGATGTTTTTTTGAGGAAAACAAACACGATTTGGGGTTGTAGGGGATCTCTGTTTGTTTTGTTTTTTTGGTGTGTATATACAATATTTGGTTGGTTTGGTTCTTTGTGTGTGTTGTTGTTTTTGTTGTTGTTTTTTTAGATTTATTTTATTTCATTTTGAATGTAGAGGTGACTGACCTGAAGTGAACTAAAACGTTTGTCCAACCCCCCACCCCCCAGGGACACGATGGATGGAGCGACGACACAGAAGTACTGGATTGACGTGCAGCTGAGGTGGGGAGACTACGACTCCCACGATGTGGAGCGTTACGCCCGTGCCAAGTTCCTGGACTACACCACAGACAACATGAGCATCTACCCGTCCCCAACGGGTGTTCTCATCGCCATCGATCTGGCCTACAACCTCCACAGGTTTGGCAGACTTCGTTTTGTTGTGTTTGTTGGTTTCTGTTCTTGATTTTTGATTTGTTGGTGTGTGTTTTGTTATGGTTCTTTTCAAGGGGGGTGGGGGTGTTGTGTGTGTGTGTTTTGTTGTTGTTGTGATTTTAAATGTTTTTTGTTGTTGTTGTTTTTGTTCCTGACAGTCCTTTTTCACATTGAAAGCGTTAAGCTCATGCTTGTGCTGTATATACCATGTGTGTTTTCTTAACTTACCTATATACCTGTGATTGCTTTGATACTATATATGTGTAGTATTTTATGACGATTATGCATGAGGGAAAAGTGTTGGCTGAACAAAAATTCTTCTCACATGAAACCAACCGAAGCATAACCAACAATGCTTGTAGACCTGAACAACAAAGGCGGTCAGTTTCATGCTCATACTGTTCTTCCTTGTTGTGGTCTTTTCGTTCTGTACAATGTGAGAAACAAAAGAATGGAAAGCACAAACAGAAACAGTCTTTGTGTAATTTTATCTCTTTTAGGACAAAGCATGGAAAGACAGCATGAGAAAGCCACTCCTCAAAGAAGGCAGCATTTATATATGTGTGCATCAAAGCAATGCATTTGTAAGAATTGTGATGTTTCAAGAGTTGTGCTGTCTCTTACATATATACATACATTAAAATTGTTTGATGTACTGTGTTGTACCTGTGTGTTACACATTATATGTTAACCCATTCAAACCTAGGGAGTTTACGGCTTCGGCAGATGTCATATTGATGTGGAAACACACAGAAAATCAACTGGAATTGACTGATTTGCCCTCCAAGTTGACATTATATGGACACAGCCGGAAATAACTGTAGAAGTTATTTCCCTTTGTTTGCAGTTTATGCACACACAAGAATGTGGAAGCAATTTTGATGAAACTCAGTGAAATGAATTCTGACGCCCAAGCAGTGCTTGAGCTGTGCTGTCACTCCCAGGAGACCTCGTGTGTATGTGTGTATTTATGAAAGTAAGTGATGAAAAACTGTGACAATTTTTCTTGAGCTTTGCTCTGTGTGTGTGTGCGCGTGCATGTGCGGTCTGTGTGTGTGTGTGTGTGTGTTGCACAGTGCCTACGGCAACTGGTTCCCGGGGGCCAAGCCCTTGATCCAGCAGTCCATGGCCAAGATCATGAAGGCCAACCCGGCCCTGTACGTGCTGAGGGAGCGGATCCGCAAGGGCCTGCAGCTGTATTCCTCAGAGCCCACTGAGCCCTACCTCAGCTCCCAGAACTACGGGGAGCTCTTCTCCAACCAGATCATCTGGTTTGTGGACGACACCAACGTGTACCGTGTCACCATTCACAAGGTGGGTGTGTTGTGCGTGGATGGGTGGTTCGGTTCTTGAGAGAGAGAGTGTGGGTGTTCTGCTTTTATGAGTTTATTTATTGATATAGTTACTAGCTGATACTGTGTTTTATAAGTGAGGCATTCCGTCCCATCTTGACAAATATCTGAATTGAATCCACCTCGTCGGGCGCAATACCGGAGTGGTTAAAGTGTTGGACTTTCAATTTGAGGGTCATGGCTTCGAATCTCGGAAACGGCACCTGGTGGGTAAAGGGTGGAGATTTTTCCGATCTCCCAGGTCAACATATGTGCAGACCTGCCTGTGCCTGAACCCCCTTTGTGTGTATACACAAGCAGAAGATGAAATATGTACGTTAAATATTCTGTAATCCATGTCAGCGTTCGGCGGGTTATGGAAACAAGAACATACCCAGCATGCACACCCCTGAAAACGGAGTATGGCTGCATACATGGCGGGGTTAAAACGGTCATACTCCTAAAAGCCCACTTGTGTACATACGAGTGAACGTGGGAGTTGAAGCCTACGAATGCAGAAGAAGAAGAAGAATCCACCTCGTCATCTAGGAAATCCATCGTGAATGATGAAGACCTCAGTGACTCCAGAGAATAGGGTCACTGAATCCTGAGTGGAGAAGAAAAAAGGGTGTTGGGGATCGGGAATAAATGGAAGCAGTGGGTTGCCCAAGCACCATAAGCGCTCTCTCAGCCCATCCACTGTAGCCAGGAGGGACACGGGGCAACACATGCTGTCCACCCCATGACTGAGCTGCAGGAGTTGCCAGGATGGTGATGGGGTTCATCACTAAGCCACCTAAGGGGCTCTACTCTTGAAGCATTGACTCCTGAATTGAATTTGTATACTGGCTTACCTGTTTGGTAATCCAGATTCATCTGATCAGTATCGTAATGACAAGGGAAAGATGTTGAAGACCCAGTGTCTCAGTACAGTTTTGGAAGGGTTAGATGGTACAATCTGGTTGTGTGCACGTGAATGCAGTAGAAAATAATTGGTTGGAAGCCTGAAAAACATGAGCTGGCGTTTGTTTTGATATGTCATTGAAGCTATTTGAACTCAGCTGAAGATAACATAACAAGACACCACTTTCAATATTGAAAACGGAAAAGTGCCTTTCACCTGCTACAGATAGACTTAAAGTGATGAAGTGTATGCCTGAAGCATTGAGCATCGTCAAAAGGCAGTCTGTTGGCTGGAGATGAGCAGCAGTTGAAAGTAACTGGACTGTTGATGAACTGGAGTGGATTTGTTTCTGAATCATTCTTCTGTTCTTTTTGTGCAGACATTTGAGGGTAACCTGACCACCAAGCCCATCAACGGTGCCATCTTCATCTTCAACCCACGCACAGGTCAGCTGTTCCTGAAGATCATCCACACGTCTGTGTGGGCCGGACAGAAACGTCTGGGGCAGGTCAGTGGGCTGTGGACATATTGCGGTCTGTCATTTTGGCTTTGCTGCTCCGCGTTTTGTTTGCCTGTTAGAAGATTGATTGATTGATTGATATGTATATATTTTAGTTTTTTGTCTATGTTATGATTTATTACGTTTCTTTTGGTAATTACTTGGAAGGAACTGTCTCGAAATGCATTTCAGCACATAACTTATCACATTATACTCTGTCTTCCACTTGCATGCTGCTCCAAATTCTGTTTCGTTGTCAGAAGATACGTTCATTTTTTTTGTTTTTTTTGTTTTTTTAGTCTAGTTTACAGTTTTGTTCTTGATATTGTTGCTGTGGTGATCATTTGGAAGGAACAATCTTGGAATGTATTACAGCACATTATTTTATTGTTGTCAAGAAATGACGTGTGACTATATTATTGTGAACGCATGTACAGAAATGAAAAAAAAAAAAGCTTCAGCATGCTTGCAGACACATGGAACAAAATCTTTCTTTCTTTTTTTCTTTTTTTTTTTTGACACATCATGAAAGGAGAAATATATTTTGTGAATTATCTTTATAATTCACACTCTGCGGCCTTTGATTCTGCATTCTCCTGCCTACTGGTGTTGCCACTTGCAGTTATCTCGGCTTCCAGAACTCTGTTCCTCATTCTCACTCACAAAGTCTGAATCCTAACATATTGCTGCTTCTATCCCATGGTCTCCAACTGTATGGGCACCAGTAATGACCTGGCAGCATTGGCATGGTGGAGTAGTGGTAACATGTCTGCTCAGGAAGCAAGAGAATCTGAGCGCACGGGATCGGATCCAACGCTCGCCAGTATTTTCTCCCTCTCTGCTGTACCTTGAGTGGTGGTTTGGATGCTCGATAAACTGAAGTCTCATGTGCAGCAAGCTTTTAGTGCATGTAAAAAAAACACATTTAATTACACATACTTAACCGTGACCTACTAGTGCAGACTCGAGCAGGGGTCTGACATTCCTGTCCTGTGCAAACTACTATCCGCCTATGCGGAGAAAACGAAAGTAACTACAGCCGATAACCTAGCTTTTAGTGCATGTAAAAAAACCACAATACAATACATTACATTACATACAACACATCACAATTCTTTTTCGTCGTTTGTGGGCGGCAACTGCCATGTTCACTTGTATGTACATGAGTGGGCTTTTATGTGTATGACCGTTGTTACCCCGTCATGTAGGCAGCCATACTCCGTTTTCGGGGGTCAACACAATACAATTTTTGGGTTGCAGCTGGCCAAGTGGAAGACCGCAGAAGAAGTGGCAGCCCTGATTCGCTCACTGCCGGTGGAGGAGCAGCCCAAGCAGATCATCGTGACCCGCAAGGGCATGCTGGACCCTCTGGAGGTGCATCTCCTCGACTTCCCCAACATCGTCATCAAGGGCAGCGAACTGCAGCTGCCCTTCCAGGCCTGTCTCAAGGTCAGCTGGGTGGTGGTGGTGTTTAGGGGGTTCTGTTGTTGTTGGTGTTTGGGTGGTTCTGTTGTTGGTGGTGTTGGTGGTTGTGTTGGTGTTTGGGTGGTTCTGTTGGTGGTGGTGTTGGTGTTTCTGTTGTTGGTGGTGTTGGTGTTTCTGTTGTTGGTGGTGTTGGTGGTTCTGTTGTTGGTAGTGTTGGTGGTTGTGTTGTTGGTAGTGTTGGTGGTTCTGTTGTTCCTGGTTCTGGTTTGGTGGTTCTGTTGTTGCTGGTTCTGTTGTTGGTGTGTGGATGGTTCTGTTGTTCCTGGTTCTTGTTGGTGTGTGGGTGGTTCTGTTGTTGGTGTGTGGGTGGTTCTGTTGTTGGTGTGTTGGTGGTTCTGTTGTTGGTGGTTCTGGTGTTGGTGTTTGGGTGGTTCTGTTGTTGGTGGTTCTGTTGTTGGTGGTTCTGGTGTTGGTGTTTGGGTGGTTCTGTTGTTGGTAGTGTTGGTGGTTCTGTTGTTGGTGGTGTTGGTGGTTCTGTTGGTGGTGTTGTTGCTGGTTCTGTTATTGGTAGTGTTAGTGGTTCTGTTATTGGTAGTGTTGGTGGTTCTGTTGTTGGTAGTGTTGGTGGTTCTGTTATTGGTAGTGTTGGTGGTTCTGTTGTTGGTAGTGTTGGTGGTTCTGTTGTTCCTGGTTCTGGTTTGGTGGTTCTGTTGTTGCTGGTTCTGTTGTTGGTGTGTGGATGGTTCTGTTGTTCCTGGTTCTTGTTGGTGTGTGGGTGGTTCTGTTGTTGGTGTGTGGGTGGTTCTGTTGTTCCTGGTTCTTGTTGGTGTGTGGGTGGTTCTGTTGTTGGTGTGTGGGTGGTTCTGTTGTTGGTGTGTGGGTGGTTCTGGTGTTGGTGTGTGGGTGGTTCTGTTGTTGGTGATGTTGGTGTGTGGGTGATTCTGTTGTTGGTGATGTTGGTGTGTACGTGGTCGTGTTTTAGTGATGTTGTTGTTTGGGTGGTTCTGTTGTTGGAGTTGTTGTTGTGTGTTTGAAGAACTCTTAAAGAACTCTTTCCATGTTGAGGGGATTTGGGGGATATGAACTCTTGACAAGTAACTGTGATTCGGGTGTTGTGTGTCAGTACTCTGTCTGTGTTGGTTTTGCGAAGAAGTATGAATTAACTTTCAAGATCTTGAGCTGCAAGAGCTTGTACTTTCTTCCTCTCTGAATTTCTTTCGCTGCACATCTCCCATCCATATTGTTGTTAGCTTATTGTGTTACAGTTTATGACAGTATTGTAATGCCACTGTTGTGGGACTGATTGAGTGGGAGACATGGTTTTCTACACACTGGATCTCTTCTGTAACAGCAATGTTGTGTTTCATTTTTTCCCTTCTATCATTTTTCCACCTCATAATCTTACAGTATTCACAGTTATATGATGCTGTTGTTAAGGGACCAACTTGGTGAGACACACTATTTTTCACTCACTGGATCGGAAGTGCGAGAGCGATGCAGCATTTTTTAAATTTTTTTTTTTTTTTTTTAGAAAAGAAACGCTTGCACACATTCACACAAACGGTGATTAAAAGAAAAAAAGGGAAACGTAAGCAAGAGTAGTGATGATGATGATGGTGTGTATGTGTGGACAAACAGTTGTTAAAAGAAAAAAAAAAAGAAAACTGGAAAAAAACAACCAAGCCAAATGATCTTCACACCTGAGAAGAAGAAGAGAAAAACATAAGCAAGAGTAGTGATGATGTTGTGGTGTGTGTGTGGACCAGGTGGAGAAGTTTGGTGACCTGATCCTGAAGGCCACAGAGCCCCAGATGGTGCTCTTCAACCTGTACGACGACTGGCTCAAGACCATCTCCTCCTACACAGTGCGTACACGCCACTCTCCTTCTTCTTCTTCTTCTTGTTTCCATTTCTTTGTTTCTGTTTCTCAGGGAGGTGTCAGTGTGTTTGGAAAATCCATACATGCTACACCACGTCTGCTCGCCAAGGTGCCTGACCAGCAGCATAACCCAACACTCTTAAGTCAGGCCTTGAGCGCATGCATATATAATTTGTGTACCTGTCGCTTATGTTGCCATGGGTTCTTTTTCAGCGTGTTCTGCTTACTGGACCTTGGTTTACCATCTCTAACAACTGAATGGCTGGAATGTTGGACTGTAAATCCAAGGGTTCTGGTTTTGAACCTGGTATCACATGACACATTGTTGATTAAGGATTGATTTTTTTTTTTTCAGATCTCTGAGGTCAACATATGAGCAGACCTGTTTGTGCCTTAATCCATTTCATGTGTATGCACTTGCAGAAGATTGCATTCCAATGTTCAAGATCTAGTAATCCATGTCAGCTTTCAGTAGCATATGGAAACATGAGCATACCAAGTCATAAATGGCTGTATGTGAAAATGATAAAAGTTAATGTGTGAATTGCCCTCCAGTGCAGAATGATAGACCAAGATATTCAGTATTGTTTACAGGAATTGCAGATATCATTATTTTTGCTACATTTGCATCTGACTTCGTCTGATAGAGCAGTGTTTGTTTTGACTCTTCTAAACAGATGAATATATAATTGTAATAAATCAGAGTATTTGATTTTAATAAACCAGAGTGTTAGTTTCTATCAGTGTTTTGTGCGTTCTCTCATCTTGATTTTGCCACCACCACTGGCAGGCTTTCTCACGTCTAATTCTGATCCTGCATAATGTTCTGTGCGTTCTCTCATCTTGATTTTGCCACCACCCCTGGCGGGCTTTCTCACGTCTAATCCTGATCATGTGTAATGTTCTGTGCGTTCTCTCATCTTGGTTTGCTGCCTTCCCTGGCAGGCTTTCTCACGTCTGATCCTGATCATGTGTAATGTTCTGTGCGTTCTCTCATCTTGGTTTGACGGCTTTCCTGGCAGGCTTTCTCACGTCTAATCCTGATCATGTGTAATGTTCTGTGCGTTCTCTCATCTTGGTTTGCTGCCTTCCCTGGCAGGCTTTCTCACGTCTGATCCTGATCATGCGTAATGTTCTGTGCGTTCTCTCATCTTGGTTTGACGGCTTTCCTGGCAGGCTTTCTCGCGTCTGATCCTGATCCTGCGAGCGCTGCATGTGAACAACGACAAGACCAAGATCCTGCTGAAACCGGACAAGACGACGGTGACGGAGGCCCACCACATCTGGCCCACGCTGACGGACGAGGAGTGGATGAAGATTGAAGTGCAGCTCAAAGACCTCATCCTGGCTGACTACGGCAAGAAGAACAAGTAAGTCGCCCTGGCTTGGTAGGCTTTCCAGGTGTGCAGATGGGTCCTGTGTTCCCTCTGGTGTCCTTTGTAAACAAGTGTCTGTTTCTGTTGTAAGGTCGTGTGTTCCCTCTGGTGTCCTTTGTAAACAAGTGTCTGTTTCTGTTGTAAGGTCGTGTGTTCCCTCTGGTGTCCTTTGTAAACAAGTGTCTGTTTCTGTTGTAAGGTCGTGTGTTCCCTCTGGTGTCCTTTGTAAACAAGTGTCTGCTTCTGTTGTAAGGTCGTGTGTTCCCTCTGGTGCCCTTTGTAAACAAGTGTCTGTTTCTGTTGTAAGGTCGTGTGTTCCCTCTGGTGTCCTTTGTAAACAAGTGTCTGCTTCTGTTGTAAGGTCGTGTGTTCCCTCTGGTGTCCTTTGTAAACAAGTGTCTGTTTCTGTTGTAAGGTCGTGTGTTCCCTCTGGTGTCCTTTGTAAACAAGTGTCTGTTTCTGTTGTAAGGTCGTGTGTTCCCTCTGGCGGTGCCCTTTGTAAACAAGTGTCTGTTTCTGTTGTAATGTCATGTGTTCCCTCTGGTGTCCTTTGTAAACAAGTGTCTGTTTCTGTTGTAAGGTCGTGTGTTCCCTCTGGTGTCCTTTGTAAACAAGTGTCTGTTTCTGTTGTAATGTCATGTGTTCCCTCTGGTGTCCTTTGTAAACAAGTGTCTGTTTCTGTTGTAAGGTCGTGTGTTCCCTCTGGTGTCCTTTGTAAACAAGTGTCTGTTTCTGTTGTAATGTCATGCGTTCCCTCTGGTGTCCTTTGTAAACAAGTGTCTGTTTCTGTTGTAAGGTCGTGTGTTCCCTCTGGTGTCCTTTGTAAACAAGTGTCTGTTTCTGTTGTAATGTCATGTGTTCCCTCTGGTGCCCTTTGTAAACAAGTGTCTGTTTCTGTTGTAATGTCATGTGTTCCCTCTGGTGTCCTTTGTAAACAAGTGTCTGTTTCTGTTGTAAGGTCGTGTGTTCCCTCTGGCGGTGCCCTTTGTAAACAAGTGTCTGTTTCTGTTGTAATGTCATGTGTTCCCTCTGGTGTCCTTTGTAAACAAGTGTCTGTTTCTGTTGTAAGGTTGTGTGTTCCCTCTGGTGTCCTTTGTAAACAAGTGTCTGTTTCTTTTGTAAGGTTGTGTGTTCCCTCTGGTGTCCTTTGTAAACAAGTGTCTGTTTCTTTTGTAAGGTTGTGTGTTCCCTCTGGTGTCCTTTGTAAACAAGTGTCTGCTTCTGTTGTAAGGTCGTGTGTTCCCTCTGGTGTCCTTTGTAAACAAGTGTCTGTTTCTGTTGTAATGTCATGTGTTCCCTCTGGTGCCCTTTGTAAACAAGTGTCTGTTTCTGTTGTAATGTCATGTGTTCCCTCTGGTGTCCTTTGTAAACAAGTGTCTGTTTCTGTTGTAAGGTCGTGTGTTCCCTCTGGTGTCCTTTGTAAACAAGTGTCTGTTTCTGTTGTAAGGTCGTGTGTTCCCTCTGGTGTCCTTTGTAAACAAGTGTCTGTTTCTGTTGTAAGGTCATGTGTTCCCTCTGGTGTCCTTTGTAAACAAGTGTCTGTTTCTGTTGTAAGGTCATGTGTTCCCTCTGGTGTCCTTTGTAAACAAGTGTCTGTTTCTGTTGTAAGGTCGTGTGTTCCCTCTGGTGTCCTTTGTAAACAAGTGTCTGTTTCTGTTGTAAGGTCGTGTGTTCCCTCTGGTGTCCTTTGTAAACAAGTGTCTGTTTCTGTTGTAAGGTCGTGTGTTCCCTCTGGCGGTGCCCTTTGTAAACAAGTGTCTGTTTCTGTTGTAATGTCACGTGTTCCCTCTGGCGGTGCCCTTTGTAAACAAGTGTCTGTTTCTGTTGTAATGTCATGTGTTCCCTCTGGCGGTGCCCTTTGTAAACAAGTGTCCGTTTCTTTCATAAGTTCCTAAAAATTGGCTGACGTAGCAGCATCGTCATCCTCCTCTCCTCATCCACATTCATCATCAGAAATGTTTGCTTGGAATTGGCAGTTCTAGCGATAATTTTACTCCTGTTGTGTGTGTTTGTTCATGATTAGATTGGAGTTTAAACAGTTCTGTGCTGTTTAAAGTGGAATGTTTTTTTGTTTTTTTTTCTAGAAAGCAGCAGTCACCTTGTTTCAGACTGGCATTTTAAATGAGTGTGCTGGACTGATGCTCCTGAAAAATAGGAGATTCTGTAGCTGTTTCAGCATATGCTGTTTCATACTTAAAGAAGGCTTAACAAGGTCTGAAACTGTTGTGAAAGTTCCATCTTGTTGCGTTACATTTCAGTTTCTGTTTCTCAAGGAGGCATCACTGCGTTCAGACAAATCCATGTACTCTGCATGACATATGCTAGGCAGGTACCTGACCAGCAGCATAACCCAGCTCGCCAATCAGGCCTTGAGTGCACATGTATATATTTGTGTGTCTAGCAGAGTGGATTTCTTCTGTAGAATTTTGCCAGAGGACAGCCCCTTTGTTGCCATGGGTTCTTAGTGTGTCAAGTGCGTGCTGCAGTTTGTCATCAGGTCAGTATGACTAGACACTCAGTTTGATTTTCCAGTCTAACTTGTGAGAAAGGGCGATAGTGGGATTCCAAGAACCCAGACCCTTGCACACATTATATTGGCAGATAAAGCGTGTTAACCACTGTGCCACCTCCTCCCCACAGCGTGAACGTAGCCTCCCTGACGCAGTCCGAGATCCGTGACATCATTCTGGGCATGGAGATCTCAGCCCCCTCGGCTCAGCGCCAGCAGATCGCTGAGATTGAGAAGCAGACCAAGGAGCAGTCACAGCTGACGGCCACCACCACCATCACTGTCAACAAGCACGGTGACGAGATCATCACCTCCACCACCAGCAACTACGAGACGCAGACCTTCTCATCCAAGACGGAGTGGCGGGTGCGAGCCATCTCGGCCACCAACCTGCACCTGCGCACCAACCACATCTACGTGTCCTCTGACGACATCAAGGAGACGGGCTATACCTACATCCTGCCCAAGAACGTGCTGAAGAAGTTCATCATCATCTCCGATCTGCGCGCTCAGGTGGGTGTGTTTGGTGGTGGTTTTTGGTTTTTATTTGGGGGGATGGGGGTGGCTGAGAGGGGTGATGGGGGAGTGGCTCTCGAGGTGAAGGAGAACTTTTTATGGAATACTCTGAATGAGCAGCATGGTAGAAATCCCATTGAAATGGTGCAGATGGTGGGGCAGCAAAAACAACAACAAAAAACAACCCGAAACAACTTTGTTTGTCCTAAAGTCAGGACCTCCCACCTACCGGCTCCACCTCTAAACCCTGTTTTTTCCTCTTCTTCCTTTTTAAAAAAAAAATTATGTAAAAAGAATTTTTAATGTAAATCTAGTGGAGTCAGGAAGGTTAGCCATCTTCACAAGGAGTCTCCCCTTATGCTACCCCACTTTTCCAGATTTCTTCTGGGAGGTGGCTGTGGATTCCTACAAGTGCTGTGTATATTACAAAATTTTGATTGTGAAATATTTTTTGTACTGAGTTTACTGTCAAAAGTTAGTTCTGAAGGAGTGAGCTGTGTTGATCGCTATTAGACCTGTCATAATTGGAGAACTGCAACCCAACTGTATTCTTCCAGTATTGTTTTTATCTGAAAAATCGGAACTGTTTAGTGTGTGGTCAGACTGAATGAGGAGTGGGATAGAGGCACTTGACTTCAGCAGTCTGTAAACCAGATGAAATGAAGACCCTGACTCAATGATTATGATTCATAGGCATCATAAGGAATTCACACAGCTTGCTTGCTTTCTTTTTTATTTGTATCTTGCCTGAGCTGTATTCATTTATCTATTTGTTTGTTTGCTACATAAGCTCACAGTTGAGCCAACAGCAAAGAAAGAGCTTTATGACCAGTGGTTTCTCCACTGCAGTGGGAATTTATTTACAGTTTTGTCTTGTGAAGGACTATGACTCTCAAACTAGGAGGCAAGATTGCACTGGCGTTTAGTGCTGCAACCTTGGAGCTAGTTGGGCAAAGCAGACTGTCCTAAAACACACTTGCCCGAGAGAGTGGGGATGTAATTTGGGCAAGACACTTTCCACTATAATCAAATTCTAGCCCAGATAATCAGGACAGCAGTTGCCGCCTCAGCTGTTCTGATGGACATAGTCAGATGCAAAGGATTATCATACAAATACATATACACTTTTGTTTTACCTGCCTTTTTTTTCCAGATTGCAGGCTACCTGTATGGTGTGAGTCCCCCTGACAACCCGCAGGTGAAGGAGATCCGCTGCATTGTGATGCCGCCCCAGTGGGGAACGCATCAGACCGTCCACGTGCCCAACATTCTGCCCGACCATGAGTACCTCAAGGTAGGACAGTAACCACCACACTTTGCTGTTGGGAGTACAAGTGTGTGAAGCCTCAGAACACCTTATCTTTCTTCTGTGATGTTTGTTTTTAAAAGAATTCATTTGTTGTCTTTGGTTTTTGCTTCTCTGTATGTCTTAGAGTATTTCTTTGTTCTCTGATGACATTCTGAGTTTTTATATTGAAGGAGGTATAGGATTGTTTTTGAAATTTAGCTCATAGTGCTACTGAGATGGATTAGGATTATTATGAGATACTAGGTGACGGTGAGCAATACTCTGCAGGATTTGTGCTAGCTTCCCCCTGGATATCTGTCATTGCATGCAACCAGATAGTTGACACGGGAGTTCACATTTCAACCAGATTTGGGGGTTAGAATGAATACAGGTTTGCTATGGTGTTACTCATCACCGATTTGCTGTAACAAAATATGTCCTGAATGATCAGATTTGCAACAACAAAAAATTAGGACTAGATAAGGTGTTCTTTAGGTCAACGAAATAAAAAGTATGCACACTGGCGATGCAGCAATTATTATTGAAGAACTACCCCCGAAAATGGAGTATGGCTGCTTACATGGCAGGGTTAAAACGATCATACGAGTGAACATGTGAGTGAACATGGGAGTTGCAGCAATATCCACAGTTCTTCCCCACAAGACAAAATGAACAGTGTTCACAACAAGGCGTGGATGTTCACTCCGTCTGTCACACGCAGGAGTGGAGGGGAAGATATGGGATTATTGCCTGAGTTGCAGCCCATGAACGATGACAAAGAAGAAGATCGAAGAACTGGAATGAATTACAGTAATATTGATGGCGTTGTTTTTCTTCTGTGTCAGGAAATGGAGCCCTTGGGGTGGATCCACACGCAGCCCAATGAGTTGCCACAGCTCTCTCCTCAGGACATCAGCACCCATGCCCGCATCATGGCCGACAACCCCACCTGGGATGGGGAGAAGACAGTGGTGATCACCTGCAGGTCGGTGCTTTTAGTTTCCTGGGTGCCATGGGAGGGGTGTATGTGTTGTGTGTGTGTGTGTGCTAGTGTTCTGTTTGTGTATGTGCAAGTATGTTGTGTGTGTCTATATTGTGTGTGTGTTTTGTATTTGTGTGTGTATGATGTGTGTGTGTGTTGTGTATTTGTTTGGTGTCTGTGTTGTGTGTGTGTGTCTGTTGAGTGTGTCTGTGTTGAATGCATTGTGTGTGTCACTATGTGTGTTGTGTGTGTATGCGTTTGTGTTGTGTGTGTGTGTGTTGCGTGTCAGGAATGGTGGCCACAGTGCAGGTCTGTCTTTCTCGGAGACCATGTTATTTGGGTATGTACTGGATGCGCCATGACTGAATCGGATTCAGTGTTGACCAGTGATCAGGGTTCCAGGCCCCTGTTTCAATATGGAGTTGTGTCCTTGGAAAAGGCACTTTGCTCTGACTTTCCTCACTCCTCCCTTGTGTCAGTGGGTACCTGACTTTGGTTGGGGAAGATTATGTTGACAGAAGGAGAGAACTGGGCCCTACCTACCTGTGCGGAGCCGTAGACAGAGAGGATATGAATTTACTGCCCCAATGGCCGTAAAAGGCTATGGGGTTTTCAACGTTGTGACATGATTAGTAGTGACCTCCTCTCACGAGGGACGCTGACATGGGTGATTCCTGTCATCAGTAAGAACAGGCATTGCTGAACACCACTGATGTGATTTCAGCAGCACTGCAGGGTCCCCACTGGTGCATGGCCTTCTGTAGCACACATGTAATATTTTATGTATATAACCGTTTTGTTTATTTACCCTGCCATGTAGGCAGTGATATTCCGTTTTCAGGAGGGGCGGGGTGGGGGTGCATGCTGGGTTTGTTCTGGTTTCCATAACCCACCAAACGCTGACATGGATTACAGGATCTTTACTGTGCATGTTTGATCTTCTGTGAATTGTTTGGTCATTTTTATTTCACCAGCTTCACACCCGGTTCGTGCTCGCTGACTGCCTACAAGCTGACCCCGAGCGGCTACGAGTGGGGCCGACAGAACAAGGACACGGGCAACAACCCCAAGGGTTACCTGCCCTCCCACTACGAGCGTGTGCAGATGCTGCTGTCCGACCGCTTCCTGGGCTTCTTCATGGTGCCCAACCAGGGGTCTTGGAACTACAACTTCATGGGTCAGTCATTACACACTCTTTTTAAATTTTTTAAAATTTATTTATGTGCTCAGCGAAGGTGAAGGTATGGGGAGGGTGGAATAAATTCTTGTTGTCTGGTCTGGTCTGACATTTCCTTGCCTTGTTTCTTGTGTTGTAGCAGTAAAGTTAACCCTTTCGGGGTATTTGCGAGGCTCATTCTTCTAACCCCCCCTTCCCTTCTCCCAATTAAAAATATATCTGTGCATTTTCATGCTTTTTTGGGGGTGATGGAACCCCATAAAAAACATATAAAATAAAGGAATTTATATGAGTAGACTAAAAGAAATGTTTTTGTTCAAAACTTGCACCTCATCTCCCCCATTTTCAAGCTAGAAAAAAAACCCAAACTTACTGTAATGTGAGAGAGAATGCCACACATCTGACATGCCAACTAAATATTTCCCTATTTTTACACTTCATTCAGAACGTACCAGGGGGGGTTATTCATTGTTGATCAAGCGTTTTGAGACATGACAGTGTTACTGTTTGGGGGGTGGGGAGTGGGAGCATAATCATGAGTTTACAAGTAGCATTTTGATCGCTCTTGTTTTTGCGGCAGGTGTGCGGCACGACCCCACCATGAGGTATGAACTGGTCCTGTCCAACCCCAAGGAGTTCTACCATGAAGTTCACCGCCCCACTCATTTCCAGATCTTCGCCAACACCGAGGAATCTCTCCAGATTGGTGCTGACCGGGAAGATCTGTTTGCCTAGAAAGTCTGGTGTGTTTGAGCTGAGTGTTTTATTTTTTGTTGAGCCAAAGTGAGTGTTGACCCACTTGTGTCTGGGAGTTTGCCATCGTACCAATCCCCAAGCGCTGTCTTGAGAACGCTGTACAGGAACTGAAAGCTTGGGAACTGACTGTTGCGAACATCGTCACCACAACGGGGTAATTCTGGCGCTTGGACAAGTGAAATACGCTGTCCCCCATCCGTTGTCATAGATCAAGACCATACAGCTAATTGAGCCAGTGACACTGTTTTTTCCCCCTCCGTTATTAGTATGGTGGATGTTCGTTTAGAAGGTGAGAAACTGAAGTTTGGTATTTTGGGTATGAAAATTATGAATGCTGTTTTGTATTTCAGTCTTGGTCAGTTGACCAAGAGGAACGTATTCTTGTGAAAGACATTTTCTGTCGAATTGAAAACAACTTCGTTGGTGGAGAATTGAAATTGTGCAGTTTGTCGGTTTTTTTTTTTTTTAAAGGTTTCTGTGTTTTATCTGCACATTGAAATGTTTTACTGTGAGCTGTTTGAGTGGTGGTTCTGTTTCATTTTGGGAGCATTTGTTTTTCTTTAATGTTTTTATTGTGCCCATTTTGAACGCTATAAATTGCAGTGTAAAGGACACAATTATTGGATTGCAGGCATGCCAACACTGAGGAAAAGAAAACTGTTTCTTCATTAACGATGGGAATGTGTGGTTTTAGGGGGAAAAAGACTTAAATTCAGGTGTGCACAAAGAACACACTTTCATTTTGGACCTTACTTTTGGACTGTGGAGAAGACTTGTGTGTTGATGTTTGAAAAGGAGACTTGTGCATCCAGAGGAAGATTCCTGTTTGCGAAAGACAGTCAAATGTAAAAACATATTCCATGTTGTTGCCTTGAACTTGTACATCAGTGATGGATTATCTTTTTAGTATTTGTTTCTAAGAAGTTATGTTTCTTGATTAAATGGCTTGCTTAATGACTACCCTTGTAACAGAAATGGACAGAGATGATAATAATAGGGATAATTATGGGGATGAATGATAATTACCAAACCAAGCTTATTGTGGAAGTGTATGAGAGAATGTTTATTAAATATTGTGGGAGGGAGTTGTAAACAAGTTATTCATTATTGTGTTCAGGAGGGTGGGTGTTTATTTTACTCCCCTTCACTGTCCCCTTTTCTGATGTTGACTTCAGGTTAAGTTCATGAACCATTCAGTTTCATAGTTTCACATGTTCCTTTATTTCATGTCTGAAAATAAAATGTACAGATAAGAAGATATGCCATGATATGTGAAATAAAGAGTGTTTTTTCATGTGTGATTGTTGAGGATTATAAACAGCTATATTCTGTAGATGACCCATATGCTCTCATACACAAACAGAATATCAGGACCTGAAAACGCCCTCTCTTCAAAACTTTGAAAACAAAAGTTTGGACACTCCTTTAAATTTTTTCTTTTAAATTATTATTAAAATGAATAAGAAGTGTAGGATTTTCAATGTAAGGTATCTGAGTTCAATCACAGTATTAGCACCTGGTGGATAAAGGATGGGACTTTTTCTGATCTTCAAGGTGAACATTTACCCTGGGGGGTTATCTTGGCTAGCAAGATTTTACCCTTGATAAAAACTAATGTGGGTGGTGTGGGGTGGGTCACGAATAGACTGGTGCAAGGCATCACTGAGCCCCTCACCACAGCACCTGACTGCTGCATTAATATTTTGTGGTCTGCATGAAGAAGACCACAGACAACATAAAAAGATTATAAATCAGTGGAAGAAGTACTTGAATAAAGTTGTAACAGAGGTCACTAAAAGAAATGATTTGCAACTGCAAATTGAATTCACATTCGGATATTTTTACAGTTTGTTTATAAAGTGTACACACCAACTCAGGGCCATATTTTGTGCTTTTTTTTTGTTTTTGTTTTTTTTGGTTTTGTTTCCTTTTGGAAGATTTTTTTTGGGGGGGGGATTCTCATATTGTTTTTGTTTTTTCAAATTCTTCTCTGTCTTTCTCAGTGCTTAGAGTGTGAGGTCACAATCAATATTACGTATCATCACCCTAGTAATCGTCATTATCGTAACTGCACGATAATAAATCATCATTTAACATTACATGCCTGTCTTGCCCTTTCTTCCAAGTTGACTGGAAAATCAAACTGGGCATTTAATCATTCGGATAAGACCATAAACTAAGGTAACATGTGCAGCATGCACTTGGCACAGTGAAAAAGAACCCATGGCAACGAAAAGGTTATACTCTGGCAAATTCTCACCATCATCATTATGTCAAGAATGTCATATGTATACATGCTACAATACATACATTACATTACATATGCCATTCACAATATAGTGCATTTGTGAATAGCCTGATGAGCAAAGTGATTACATGAAAGAAGAAAAAGTGAATAAATAAAGGGGGAGTTGGGGGGGGGGGGGAATCCAACCAAAATCATAATCTTCTTTTCACACACTTTGCCCAGGTAACAAGCAATTATTCATTTCTCACCATATCTCAACAAGGCTGTCATTCACAAGGTAAACCTTGCCTTGTTCGTGTTGCTTATAGTCCAGTTGACCGCACAGGGCCATATTATAAGGACTGTCAAACCATACTTCTTCCGCATTCCCTAGCCACACTAGATTTTCAGCCCAGTCACAACGACAAAGTCTGTGGTCCGCCACAGGGACCCTGCTGGTCCCCACAGTTTCTCCTGGAGTTCCACCGGGCTGGGCCATGCCTGGCGTCAAAGGTGGGGCAGGACTGCAGGATATGGAAGGGAGTCTGTGGGCCTGTGCCACAAGGGCACGTATCAGTATGTGATATCTTCAGATGGTAGAGATGGGAGAGGAGCTGACAGTGTCCCATTCAGTCGTTAGTAAAATATTACTAGAAAAAAAAAAAAAAAAAAAAACTACATAAAAATCATAAGTAATGTACAGTCATCTCCACTACACATTGAACATATAAACATCATCCACATTATCATTATACCAGACATACACACACACGCACACACACACACAAGACACATAATACAAACATGCACACTGAATATTTATGTGCACACAGAAAAATGATTTTTTTTTTTTTTTAAAGAGAGATAATGAAAAATCACAAACACAAATGTACACCAACTTAGATACAAATTTGTGTGCCCTTTCTTTTTTTTTTTCTTTTTTCTGTTAATGGATGAAACAGTATTTAGATAATAATCATATTAAATTCAAAACAGACTCTTAGTATTCACCATTCAATGGGTTGTGTTGTTTGAAATAGTACAAATAACATGAATTTGGTTATGACAATTTAACATAAGAAATTCAGGCATCATTTTCAGTTTTTCATGGTGTCACTACGTTCGAAAACATACCACATACACATCTTTATACTTGACCAGGAGCATAAACCAATGTGCCTAGTCAGGCCTTGAGTGTATGTATATATACATACATATATTTTTATATATATGTATATATAAAAATATATATGTGTGTACCTATCAGTTGATTTCTTCTGCACAATTCTGCTATAGTTGAGGACAACATTTGTTGCCGTGGGTTCTTTTTCAGGGATTCAAACCCTGACCCTTGTGGACACTCTATTGGCAGATAATTGTCTTAACAATTCTGCCACCTTCCCAAATTTCATGAAAAAGAACAAGTAAAACTTGTCTTTTACACTTCAAAATACTGAAACACAGTTCGCGTCATTCTTTGAGGTACACAGTCACAGAACAGACTAAAATAACCATGAAAATTATAAACGACAATGAAGACTTAAGAGTTAAGAGGATTGAGGACAGGTTGCACTGTGTACAGTTTTACTGGTCTAATTTCTGTGCGTTTCTTCAAACAACCTGACCAGGTGAAAGCTGCAGGACAGTGTGGACAGGTGTGAGGTTTTTCTCCTTTGTTCTGTGGGTCAGCTGATGTTGCTTCAGATCACTGGACTATGCAAAAACGTTTCCACAGTCTGTGCACTTAATAATAAAAATAAAATGCAGGCTTATATAGCGCAGTACCCCCATCTCGGATGGGGCTCAATGCGCTTTACAATAAAATATACAAATTCAAGACTAAGTGAGGTAAAATATGTACAAAGTCAACACAGTTTCACATGACAGTGGCTAAAATATACATATGCAAGACTAAGTGACATAAAAACATGTAAATCAACACCAGCACCATCACAGTCTCAAATCACACAGACGCAAATCACAGCAAAACAAAGCACATCACATTCACCACTGTCAAAAATAAACACCATGGAACCAGGTATCACGCAAAACACACTAAAATCATCACAGATGCATACAAATCAACACAAAGAGCACATCCATAACAAAATCACAGCAAGCGTATGCAGATGGAAAAGTTTCAGTGAGAAAGGTACAGTTTGAAAAGACATGCTTTGAGTGATCTCTTAAATGCGGTGTTGGGGTATAATGGAGGTGTAAGGGTAGTGAATTCCATTGTTTAGGTGCAACAAAAAAGGTTTCTCATCTGTGTGGGCCCTCCTGTGTCTTTTCAGGTGATTTCTCCAAGAAGCCACCACCCAACGGACATCACAGGTGTAAGATTTGTCACCAATGTGGATCCTCTTGTGACTTTTTAAGTTACCAGTCTGAGAGAACATGAGGTCTGTCACCTGCATGGACTGACCTGATATGTATGTCTCTGGTGAGATTTTTCCCTGGTGTCGAAATTATTTGACACATGAAAACCAGCATCACAGTGTGAACACTTGTAAGATTTTTCCCTGGTGTCAAAGTTATTTGACACATTAAAACCAGCATCACAGTGAACACTTGTAAGATTTTTCCCATGCGTGGATTCTCCTGTGTGTCTTCAGGGTATCAGCCTGTAAGCCTTACTGCACATGTCAAACACAAACTTTATGGATCAACTTGTGTCCTCAAGTGACTAAAAGTCTCGCTGCACATGTCAAACACAAACTTTATGAATCAACTTGTGTCCTCAAGTGACTAAAAGTCTCGCTGCACATGTCACACACAAACTGTTTATGACCGGTATTAATCAACTTGTGTCTTTTCAAATGACCTGCTCCAGAAAAAGCCTTAATGAACACATCACACACAAACTGTTTATGATTGGCATGAAACAATTCGTGTGTCTTCAAGTGATCTGCCTGAGAAAAAAAAAACCCCCACCCTTACGACACATGTCACGCACATGCTCCATTGTTAGTTCTCAACAAAAGTTTCCTGTCACCAAGATCAGTGACCTTTCCCACGACCATGTTACTGTAAGTATAGGTTTTCTGACCTGTGTTGAGTTCTCTTGCGTCTTTTAAAGTCAACAGACTGGAGAACCCTGCCCCACAGACATCACAGACATGGGGTTTGTCACCTTCATGGACAACCTGACATGTTTTTGCTCGTGACTTGACAACTTAAAACTAGCAACACAGTGTGGACATGTGTAAGGTTTTTCCCCTGTATGGATTCTCCTGTGTGTCTTCAAGTGACCAACCAGAGTAAAAGCCTTGCTGCATACCTCACACACAAACTGTTTATGACCAGTATGAATCAACTTATGTTTCTTCAAGCTACCAGCCAGAGTAAAAGCCTTACTTCATTCCACACACACAAACTGTTTATGACCAGTGTGACTCAACATGTGTGTCGTTAAGTGACCAGACTGAGTAAAATTCTTACTGCACAAGTCACACACAAACGCTTTATGGCCAGTATGTATCAACTTATGTCTCTTCAAGTCACCAGAGTAAAAGCCTTACTGCACACATCACACATAAACTGTTTATAACCAGTACAAGTGACAAGCCTGAGTAAAAGCCTTACTGCGCACACCACACACAAACCGTTTATAACCAGTATGAGAACTTGTGTGTCTTCAACTGACCAGTCTGAGTGAAAGTCTTACTGCACACATCACAAACTGTTCATGACCAGTATGACTAAACATGTGTTTCTTTGCGTTACGAACCTGAGTAAAAGCCTTATTGCACACATCACACACAACGGTTTATAATCAGTATATGTCTTCAAGTGACCAACCTGCGTGAAAGCCTTACTGCACACATCACAAACAAGCTGTTTATGACCAGTATGACTAAACATGTGTTTCTACACGTTACGAGCCTAAGTAAGACTTACTGCATACGTCACATATCTGGCGCCTGCTCTCATTCTCCTCACTTTCATTGTCAGTGTTATCATCAGGTTTGTGATTTGTTCTCTGCACATCTTCCATATCATTAAGATCAGCAACATTTCCCACGTCCATGATGCTGCAGTCACCAGCTTCACAACCACCAGGTGTGGAGGAGACAGGTAACACAGCATGCAGATTCTCACAATGAACGTGCATCATATAAACTGCTGAACAGAATAAAAACATCACAACAATGCCGACACACGTGACTTCTGTTCAGGGACAGCAGTGATCCAGAAGCGTCGGCAGACTTGTGTAGAGGAGCTGTGTTGTCTTGGTAGTGACTGAAGACTCAACATTTACTTGTTTCCGAAATGAAAATAATGACAATGACTGCCAACAGAAAGACAAACCACCATGCAAATCAATAAAAGATCTTGACTTACAGTCCGGAATTTGTCAGTTAGTCTGTACTCACATTATGCATACGTGTACATTTCCATAACAGAAACAGAAGCCAACTTCCACCATTCTCTGGAAAGAAATATTCATAGTTTTTTTCTTCTTCTTCTTCTTCAGTCATGGGCTACAACTCCCACGTTCACTCGTATGTACATGTGTGGGCTTTTATGTGTATGACCGCTATTCCCCCACCTCGTAGACAGCCACACTCCATTTTTGGGGATGTGAATGCTGGGTATGTTCTTGTTTCCATAACCCACCGAACGCTGACATGGATTACAGGATCTTTAACGTGTGTATTTGATCTTCTGCTTGCGTATACACACGAAGGGGGTTCAGTCACAAGCAGGTCTGCACATATGTTGACCTGGGAGGACAGAAAAGTTTCCACCATTTACCCACCAGGCGCTGTTACCAGATTCAAACCCGGGACCCTCAGGTTGAAAGTCCAATATTTTAACCACTCAGCTATTGCATTTATTTCCATGGATTCTGACAATGAGTAGCCTTTTTTTTTTTTTTTTTTTTGATAGCATCTTTGATCAGACAAATGGGTTGTGATGGGCTTTCAATCTGCACTGTTTGGAGTGTGAGAATGTGTCCGATCCACTGATCATAATTTTACCAAAAGACACTGATTTGTCCAGAGTGGTTATGGTGTATATTAGGCCCAAAAATATAAACTGGCAAATCTGTAAAGATTTATCGAAGCTGAAAAGACATGACAGAGAAAGAAAGTTTGAAACTTTGATAGATCTCTATGTAATGATGGGAAAGTTTGAAACTTTGATAGATCTCTATGTAATGATGGGAAAGTTTGAAACTTTGATAGATAGATCTATGTTATGATGGGAAAGTCTGAAATGTTGATAGGGCTATGCTATGATAGCAAAGTTTGAAACTTTGATAGCTCTATGTAATGATGGGAAAGTTTGAAACTTTGATAGATAGATCTATGTCATGATGGGAAAGTCTGAGACGTTGATAGGGCTATGCTATGATAGCAAAGTTTGAAACTTTGATAGATCTATGTTATGATAAGAAAAACAATGAAATGCCAACAGATGTGAGCTGTTTGAGGTTGAATCGTTCTGTTTTCAACAAGCAACCTTCAGTTTGACAAACTCAAAGTTTCTGATGGTAAGCAAAATATGATTCAGATTAATATAAAAGTACTTGTAATCTCACATAGCAACCACACACAGACACATACACACACATATTTACAACAGTATACATACAGGCACTCAGAAAACCCAAACTGGGTTATAATATATAGAACTTTGTTTAAATATGTGACTCAAAAACAATCACAGAATAACAAATTCAATCACAGTAAAACATTTATCAGGTAAAGATGGTCAGTTACCTATTCATCAGAAACTGTCAGAAAAACTCTTTACTCTCAACTTTCTAAATTACAACATCATGTGTAACTGGTTGAAGTTCAACTCATAAGGAAAAGGAACATGGAAATAGGCATGTATTTGAGAAATGACACAACCATAGCCCAAGAAAAACAACAAGAAACAACAACAAAACATGTTATGGTAGTAAAGGATGAAAAAGGAAATTTTCTTCCTAAAATTACGTTTAAGTAACGTACTTACCGTGACCCACTAGTGCAGACTCCGGCAGGGGTCTGATTCCTGTCCTGTGCAAACTACTACCCGCCCATGCATAGAAAAAACGAAAGTAGCTACGACTGATAACCTCCCGAAGTAGGTTACCTCCCCTGTGCATCCCTAACTAGCACCCTCTTTTTACGGCAATTCGCCACAACCAGCACAGCGTGCAGGGAGAACAAAAAGCATGGAGGAACAAGAGGGTCTTAAATGTAGGTCACAGTAAGTATGTTACTTAAGGGTAATTTTAGGATGAAATTTTCTTTTAATTACATACTTAACCGTGACCCACTAGTGCAGAATGGTACAACATGGTGGAGGGCTCATCTGTTCTATTGTCAGTGTGCTGTGATGGCCTGCTGTGTGACCACTGCAGAGGCAATGCCTCTTGAGCTATCATCCCTAAAGCGATAGACGTCCCTAAAGTAGAATTCAATAAAGGCAGCAGGGTTTTTTTTCCAGCAAGCAGCCTCCATGTCTCATATCCATGCTGAGTGGGCAAGGACAAGGGAAGAGGACCATGCTTTGACTTCGTGAGCTCTGGCTGAGGAGGCATGTGCTAAGGGGTCTGAGTTTGAGTGGGAGAGCTGGTGACACCACTTGCCAGGGGTGATGGGGCTCAGAGATAGAGTGTACTGTGTCACCTAAGGACATTGGTGTGGGCAAAGAAGACTGAGGCCTGTAGCTGTATTGTGGGGGAGGTCTGTGGACCACAGCTGTGCTGATAAATGTAGCGCAAAGAGAATCAGGTCAGTGTGTTGAATCCACACTTTACTGAGAGCCCTTCCAATCAAAGGAAGGGAAGGAAACATGTACCCTATATGGTTGTCTCACTTGAGCATGGTTGAGTGTCAGTGCAAGGAGGTGCACATGTGGCTTGATCTAATGACTCCACATCGGTTGTGGGCTGATAGTGGAAGTGATATATGTGTTTGAAGGAAACTGTGGCATGAGACAGAGGTAGCCCACCATGTTGGGCTTGCCTTAGGCGTGACAGCCAGATCTGTAGAGCTCCTCCATGCGAGCTGACAGGCGATGGGCGCTCCCCCCGCCACTTTTTTTGTCACTGCCAAAAAACAGCACTGGCATGTTGCCTATGCACAGAATGGTGGACATTTGGCAACAAGAGACTTGAGGTCCCTGGTGTCTCTGGGACAGGGCTGTGTAATTTCCCAGGTAGGTACCATCACAAAGGGGCATACAGAAGGCTTGGTGGCTTCTCTACCTGAGTGTGGCATGTTGGAGCAACCTGCAGAAAGTTGTCGGCAGTCAATGGCTGGGTTGGATCAGGCTGTGGGAATGCACTTCATGTGCCTCCAGGTCATCGAGTCTCATTCTGTGGTGGAATTCCTCATGGAAGAGGGTTTCCATGGGGAAAATTTTCGCTGAAGGTACTTTAGTGAGAAAGGGGACCGGATCCATGACAGGCCTCTGGCTGTGTGTGGTGCGCACTAAGTCTGGGATGGAGCAGGGCGGGGGCAGGGAGAAAAGTGGCTGTAGATGTGTTGTACTGGCCAGTTACATCAAATCACTGATCTGACATACGTTTACAGTATGGCCAACAGCAAAGTGAGAGCTGTATTATCAGTGGTTTCTTAATTGCAAAGGGAATTTGCAGCTTAGTCTTTCATGAAGGACTATGTCTCTCACACTAGAAGTCAAATTGCACTGGGACTTAGTGCTATAGCCTTGGGGGCTAACTAGCCTTTGGGATCCGTCCCAGTGATGACAGTCCAAAGGCCCTCTTGATCGAGGGAGTGGGGATGCAACTTGGGCATAACATTCTCTACTATAAATTGTATAACCGAATTCCAGCCCAGATAGTCGGGATAGCAGCTGCCTCCTCTGCTGTTCTGATGGTCATTGTCGTACATGACTGATTATCATATACTGGTCCTAGGAGGACACTGATCAGCATGAGTAAATCAGGAAACAGCTGCTGTGTCCTTGAGGGATGAAGGTGTCCACCATGCAGGTTCTGCTGAAATGTAAGGAAGCTGGAAGGATGTGATGAGGTCTTGTGGGGCAACCGTGTGTCTGAAAGACATGGTGCTTGCTTCCCAAGTGACAACAAAGTCATCTTCTGACAGGCCCTTGACTGAAGGTTGGGGGCTCCATGATGGGATAGCCTGTCTAGGCCAGAAACCCCGGAAGTGTCTCACTGGAAAGACAGTACTTGAGAAGGAATGGCCATCTGTAACCACAGCAGTGGTTGTGTGTTGAGGCTGAAAGGATCGGGCAGGGAAGACTAAGTGCAGAAAGTGCTTTCAAACACCAACTGTTTGAGACGTCGATGCTGGGTCTCTGTTCAAGCAAGGTGATGGGGCGAACTGATGTGTTTGAATGCGGCATGTGCCATGCTGGTATGAGTGGGCAGAAAGGTACGCCCCCGTGGCTAATGAACGGATGGTTGTGCTTTTCAATATGTCTTTATCCCGAGTATAGAGGAAAACAATTATTACCCAGGCTTTCTGTTACCAGTGAGGAGTGGAAGAGATGGACTTAGGGTGATTGTCTCCTGCCCAGTGGGCAGTTTTTGGGCCTGCTAAAACTTGGAAGGCAAAGACATACACCCCTTCATGGGAGGGCTGGCTAGGATGTAGAGACGGTGTGGAACTGTTGTCACACCAGTGGTGCAAACCAAGGGTTGTTGTAGGTAAGGGAGGGAAGAAGGGATGCCTTACAAACGTGGAAGGAATGAAGGCCATGTGTGTCTGGAGTGGAACCTCTAAGTTGGACTGCCTCATCCCTCCTTGTACCAAGTTAGGGCATCTCTAGCCCTGTGGGTGAGGAGGGAGTGTGTGTAGGTCCCTTGGGGCCAGCTACAGCAGGGATGTGGATGTGGCCAGGAGCATATGTTCAAGCTTGCACAAGACAGTTGTCTCTGTATGTAGTAGTCCTGCAAAATGGAATGAGGAAACTCTATTCTAAGATGTGTACAAATATGTAAATAGGATGTACGTCGACTTCAATGAGAGAAGATGTCAGGGAATGTGACCATGCCTATAGATCAATGCGCGAAAAAGAACACATGCACAAGCATATATGTAGCAAACATGGACATGCTCAAGTAAATGGGAATGTGAACTGAAAAAGAATGCAAAATGTCTAATAGATATGTACATACACATGTGAAGATTGTGCCTGTATGTAGATGCACAGTCCTGAGCCTCATGTGCAGAAGTGTGCAAAAAATATGCACATATATTGTTGAGATAGAAAATCTCAATGTATAGAGAAAGAAGTGTAATGGTACCTGTCGATATGGAGAATGTATGAACATATCGCCGAAATGCACACACCTATGTATACATATACCGAGATATGTGCGTGCATGGATTTGTGCGTGTGCCCTTTTTAAAAAAAAATTAGTTAATTAATTTATTTTTGCATTTTATATTATTTTTTAAAATTATTATTATTTTTTTGTTGTTGTTGTATTTATTAATTAAAAAAAAAATATATATATATATATATTTTTTAATAAGAATAAATCATTAACATTAAAAAATGTATTAATGTTTATATTTTATTTCATTGTTATTGTGTTTGTCAAGAAAAGAATGGAAAGTGGATTGGTTCCTTGCAGAGCAATTGCTGGGGGGTGAAGAGCCCAAAAGGTTGAGTGGCACATAGCCTGAGAAACAGAGGAAGAAAAACAGAAGTTGTCAGTAGCTGATAGGAGCTGCTGCATAAAGCCCTCAGGTGGGCAGCAAGGTCCTATGAGAATGCAAATGAACATCGCTGGTGGTCAGTAAAGGGGGCTGGAGTGACTGGCTGTGTGAGTGCAAGGGAAGTAACTGTGTTGCCTACTGCCCAAGTTTCAAAAGCGAAGTTGCCTCCCTTGGCATTGCAAAAAAAAAAAAAAAAAAAAAAAAATCGGCGAAGTGGAGGAGGCTTCTTTAGCACATATCCCCTTTGGTTATGCTTCAGCGCTGTAGAGGGAGAAATGTAATGTCGCATGTGGGAGCCCGTGGTTCGATACCACCATAACCGACACGGGTGAAGTGGGCCGCAAGGGAGGTAATAATAACGTCCCTTGGTGCCGTGGTCACTGCTGAGAGGAGGTGCAATTTTTGTGTTGCACGTTCCCCTAGCGGACCGCCTTCCTCTCTAAGCAGAGGGAGGCCTTCCCCGTCCGAATCGGTCGCCACTGGACGCGAGACGGTTGAGGGCATGCCACGTGACGTAGCCGCAATCTGTGGCCACGGACGTCATGTAACGTAGACAGTATGAGATGCTGATTGTCAGTTGGGTCTTGTGTCTGAGCCAACACTGGTTGGGTAACAGCAGAGTCCAATGGTTTGGCAGAGGGAACTGCCACCGCCGAGGTTGGAGGGATCATGCATACACCCGCGGTGTGGGCGAGGGCAATGCCAGTGAAAGGGAGGTAACCGCGGCGCTCGCTGGCAGGGGTGCCGAAGCAGGGGTTGCCTCCCTTGAATTTGAAAAATCAGAACTTAGTGATCGGAACGAGGGGAAGGGTGCATGTGTGTGCGTGTGCGTGTCCCCTAGTGGGTCACCTTCCTCCCTACCTAAAGGGAGGGCTTCCCTACCCGAAACGGTCCGGGTGTGGACTCGAGACGGTCGGGGAATACGGTGTGAGTGGCACGCGATCTGTCACGGTGGCCACGGCCTTGCTCATGGACGTATGGGATATATATATATAGCGGACCGAGTGTGCGAAGTGGAGGACGTTAAGTCTGTGTTGGATTCCCTGAGAGGGAGCACACTCGTTACTTGAAATTGTGGGCATGGGGAAAGAGATAGAGACTCGCACGCTGCCGACTGGCAGGGCCGGCCGAGAAAACGCGGAACGCGTTGCCGTGAGACCCATCGCGGATCGATTGAATGAAGAGAAACGCCACCACTGAATATGATGAAACAAACCCTGAGAAGCCGCCGGAGGAAGCGTAAGAGGGGGTGGAGGTATGGAGTCGACCGGAGGGAGCAGAGGCAGTGGAGGAGGTGGAGGCCGGGTTAGCGTTGTAGACGAAACCCGAGGTTGAGGGCCCAGTGTCAGATCATATCATGTCGATATGAAGGCCCTTAGGCCTGTAAAGCCTATTGCCCGCTGAAAATGGGGTGAATTTTTATAATCTAATAGTGCGCAAGGCTTCTCACTCTTCTCGACTTGTCAGCCGCCTTTGACACGTTAGACCATTCAGTCCTTCTTTCCCATCTCACTTCACTGTTTTACGTTTGGTATCAATGGCACTGTTCTAAACTGGTTCAAATCTTATCTCACTGATCGATTCCATCTGTCATTGTTGATAATTTCCACTGAATCTGAACCCGTTAAAATCGAACATGGAGTCCCACAGGGATCTGTTTTATGCCCAGTGCTCTTAGTCACACTGTACACTGCTCCTCTCACTGAAATTATACAGTCAACCTCCATAATCTCAGTCATCATTCTTATGTTGACATCGGACACTCAACTCCAGAAGTGTGATACCCCTGAAAAATTGTCGTTGCTCTTGCAAGAAACATCCAACTGCTTCCTGGACATATGAAACTGGATGACTCTAAATAACGTTACAATTGAACGTGGGCAAACCTAAACCAATGACTATAGGAACTAAACAAAAACTCTCTTCCATCACAACTGACACAGTCAAACTTGGCAGTACATCCATCCCTCTTTCCAGTTCAGTCAGGAACCCCAGTGTTGTCCTTGACAACACACTGTCCATGCAAAAATCTATCAGTCAGACATGTCAATCCTGCTACTGTCAATTGCTACGCATCAGTTCCGTCCGGAAATCAGTATCTCAGTGTCCACTGATGCAACATCTGGACTTGTTGTTTCTCTCATTCTCTTTCACCTTGACGACTGTAACTCTCTATTGTCTGGTTTGCATGCTTCATCCATTCAGTCCCTTCAGCGCATCATACAAAACTCTGCTGCCCGACTCGTCCTCAGAAAGAAAAGATCTGAGCACATCACTCCTCTTTTGCAACCAGCCATGATTTCCTGCAAGTTGACGTGGCGATCTTAGATTTTTCTACGGCCTTCGATACTGTCCCCCACAAACGTCTTCTCCACAAACTGCAGGCTTATGGTATCAGAGGCAGCCTCCACACCTGGCTCACTAACTTTCTAACTCACAGGAGGATGGCGGTAGTAATAGAGGGTGACTCATCAGAAGAAACCAGTGTGGACTCCGGAGTACCCCAGGGAACATGTCTCGGCCCTCTCCTCTTCCTGTGTCACATTAACGACCTGCCAGACACCGTCAAGTCACAGGTCCGTCTGTTCGCCGACGACTGCCTCTTATACCGCGAAATAAACACCTTTCAAGATCACCTACAACTTCAAAACGACCTCTGCCTACTTGAAATCTGGGCCTCTGACTGGGGCATGAAATTCAACCCAAAGAAATGCTATATCCTCAGGGTCGAACAGTCCTCCAACTACAACTACTCCCTCTGTAATACCCCACTTCAACATGTTTCCTCCAACCCATACCTCGGCATCATCTTTTCCAATGACCTGAAGTGGGGCACCCACATTGCCAACATCTCGAAGAAAGCAAACAACACCTTAGGCTTTCTCCGCAGAAACCTGCACTTCTTTCCTCAACACTGCAAGAAAAACGCATATCTAGCCCTCATCCGCCCACTCTTAGAGTATGGATGCATCATCTGGTCCCCATACCTACAGCAAGATATAAACCAACTAGAAAAAATCCGCCTCTCAGTTTATTACTGGCGATTACACCACAAGAACCCCCGGTGCCATCGCCAATATGTTATCTAACCTGCAGCTGCCAACGCTACAGAAACGTAGAAGTGATCTACGCCTAACTTTTCTGTACAAGGTGGTTGAGGGGTTAGTACCGGCCATACCGCCTACTGGTTTCCTGACCGTCCACACAAAAAAGGACGTCGCATCAAACCTCGCGACTTTAAAGAATACGACGCAACAAGTGCCATCTCCAATCACATCAGGAACAATTCAAGATCCTTTGTAGTAGGCAGATCTCAGACTGAGCAGTTCAAAAACTCAAAGCACGGTTCTCAGGACACCAGTAATGCTAGGCTGCGCACTCCCCCCCACCGCTGCCTCCTCCTCAACCTCAGGCCCATAACTACAAAGTAGTAAAAAAACCCAAAAAACAAAAAACAAACAAAAAAAAACAACTACAAAGTAGCCGTTGGGGGAAGCCTGAGGACCGCAGACGCAACCTCCCTTCTCCATCTGTCTCTGGCGGCAGCCGCTGGCAGCAGCTCACGTGTGTGGAGTCCGGTCCATTGTTTGATGTTCTCATGCCAGTTCTTCCGCTGTCTTCCTCTTCTTCTCCCGCCCTCGATGGTGCCTTGCATGATTGTTTTGGACAAGCTGGTGTGTCGAGTGTTGTGTCCAAACCATATCAGCTTGCGTCTCTTCACAGTTGAAAGGAGAGGTTCCTGAGGTCCAGCAAGGTTCTCAATTCTGCTCCGTACATGTTCATTGGTCCTGTGCTCGATCCAGGGAATTTGAAGGAGCTTCCTCAGGCATTTGTTCTCGAAGGCCTGGATCTTCCTTTCAGTTTCGGCCGTCAGTGTCCATGCCTCGCAACCATACAGTACAATGGAGACTACCAGGGCTTTGTAGAGTTTGAATTTTGTGGAGAATCGGATGTTACTTTTCCACACCGTTGCGTTTATGTCATAAGTGGCGAGTATAGCAACGTATTCTACAGATACAGATCTCTACTGGCTCCCTGTCTCACACAGAATAAAGTACAAGATGAGCACTCTATGTTATAAATGTATTCACAAATCTGCCCTTTCCTATCTCTGTGGCTGCCTTCACCTCTACACTCCATCTCGCTCTCTACGATCAGCTTCGGATCCACCGGCTCTGTTTACGTATACCCAGATTCAAACACTCGACTGTTGGCCGCCGTTCTTTCTCTGGTTGTCTCTGGACGGACCTTGTAACTGGAATGAACTTCTCTCAGGTTCGCTTCGACAGGTCTCCACACTCAGCTCTTTTCAGTCTGGCCTTAAAACCCACCTCTTCCCAAAATAGCCTCCCTTCCCTGCCTCTTCCTTGTCTTCAGTTTTTTCCAGTTTTAGAGTTATGCATGCGTTTGAATGACTGGTGCGAAAGCGCTTTGATTTGTCTCTGCACAAGATTCAGCGCTATATAATAATAATAATAATAATAATAATAATAACCTCCACGATGAACTCGTGAAGTCATGTGTGACTGGACTGTCAAATCAACAACAACAACAAAAGAAAAACAAAACAAAACAAAACAAACAACAACAACAACACACACACACACACACACACAAAGTAGTTCATGTCTGCTCTGTGGGTCACATCAAGTGGTCTATCCCACCCGGCACCCCCACATACCTACCTCCCCAAATCGAAACTCATTCGTTCGTGACCAAGCGGTCACTGGAGCGACACATCGCTCATTCGTATTCAAGTGGAGCTGAGGCCACGGTAAAGCCTTGAACCCAGGTAAAACACAATAAAAGTGGCCCGCGATTGACATCATTCCGCCCTCGGGGCAAGGCTGCTAAACGGTGGCCTTAACCTGACCTCACTTGACCTGGTCCAACTTCGTTTCGTGAATTTCTTCGTCTACTTTTGCATCTTCCAACATGCGCAGCGAGCGTGCGCAATTGACAACCGCAAGCTGGATTTGAACCAAGCCAAAACAAATGCTAGTTGATGTTTCTATCTGGAATCTCTCTAACCGGATCGCACGGTCATTAAGGAGTTTCACTGAATACGTGAGTATGGAAATTGAACGTTATAGCTCGCCACACTATGCATGAGCATGCGCGCATGTTTTTAAGCAAAATATATATGAAAATTGTTTCTCGTCGATGCACATGTCGGCGTCTGCTAGGTTGTCTTTGCGAAATCATTAACAGAAAATAAAATTCGATAATGAGATGATTGAGGTCTGTCCCGGAATCTGTTTCATCCACGCAATTTCGTTAAAAAAAAAAAGCAAAACAAACAAACAAACAAAACGTGTGTTCGTCTAATCTGCTTTTAAAACTTGAAGATTATTTAGTGTATTTATTATTGGAAACGTGGACAGAAGTTATTTTTATTTTCGTTTTTCACCTTTCCTTTTTGTTGCGAAAGCTCACCAGACCCCAGCCTAGAACCATCTATAAATACGACTAAAAAAAAACTATATTTTTTCCTTTCCTTTTTTTTTTTTTTTTTTGTGGGAGAGGGAGATGGGACAAGGAAAGAGGGGTGATGATACCGCTTAGGAACTGCAAGATCATTGTAGACTAAAATGTGTGCTTTCAGCAAAGTGGAAACTTGTGTAACTCTTCATCAGAGTCCAGGCATAAAACAAGCAGAAAGAATCAAACATTCATAAACTTTCATGACAAATGTTTAAGTTTCTCAACAGAATCAGGCAGCTTTGGGTGCAATGTTATTTCAGTCTGATGAAATGGTGTTTTAGAATAAACAATAGAGTAAAATAATAAAACCTTCACATAACCGCAGTTTACTGAAATCATCTTTTTGATTACACTGGGCCAAAAGCTGAGCTGCTTTTTAATGAATGGACTTTATCATGATGAAGATGATTGAATTTTTATTTGTTTTTCACTGAAACAAGTGTATGTACACATGCATGTAAAATCGCCCAATCACATTTAATAAGCTATGCTATCACATAAATTGTATGAGGCAGTGCATACATTGGGCAGACAGATGGTGTAACATAAGAATAAGATGTTGACTCCTTGACTGATGGAAATGATTTTTGGTGTCCATCAACAGGATTTTACTAGTGTTGAATTGTGTCTTTCTTGCTACCTTTTGCCAACACTGCCTCAGCCTAAACACACTCAAGAACAAAAGTAACAACAAAACTGAAAACAATATTGAATAACAACAACAAAATAACATGAAAATCACTGTTGCAGCATTTGATCTCTAGCAGTTCATACCTTCTTAGAGTTAGTGTTAAGCAGGAACCTGACTTATATTTGACATAATCAATGTTAATTTATTGTTAACTTAAAGTAAATATTATCTTAATACTGTATTTGTGTGGGATTTCATGTGCGTGTGTGTGTGTGAAAGAGAGAGAGCCAGACCCCAACCCCGTGATGATCAGTAAATGGTCCATGTTGCTTGAAAGATGAGTAAGTGTATGTCATTGACTGAGTGTGTGAGTGTCACTAACTCTGTGTGTGTGTGTGTGTGTGTGTCACTAACTCTGTGTGTGTGTATGTATGTGTGTGCGCGCGCGTGTGCCAAAGTGTATTTTTGCATGCACTGGACTGAGCAAGGAAGAGCAGTGCCATTTTTAACTTCAGGTTAGTGAGTAGTGAGGTTGAGCTCAGCACCAAATTCTGTGCTTTCCAGTCGTAGCTGTAGAAGAGGAGACATCCTAAGATTAAATTTGATTGTGCTCAGGGTCCTTAGGTTTTTGTGTTGTTGTTTTTTTATCCATATGAATTATGATTCTGTAAGTGTAATTGTTGATTCTAACATGACTAACACAGTAACAGTAATAACCATTATTCCATAAAATAATACTGATAATGTATTCTTATTTTCCTGGTGGTCATTTGATCATTGATATGTTTGTGGTTCATTTTGTAAGTTTGTTTGATAAGATTCATGATGTCGATAATGTAGGGTTCACTGTGTATGATGTGATTCGTGATGTGAGGCTTTTTGTCACTGGTAACACTGTATTTGATCTTTGAATGTTAATGATACATTAACAGGCATTTATAGTGTGTGTTATGTTTTGCTAAAATTAAAAACATTCAAAGGGAGGCCATTTGCTGTGTGTGAGCATGAGTGTGAGAGAGGAGAAAGTGCGTGTCAGTGTGGTTGAGTGGGGCTCAGTGGTGGGGGTTGAGTGAGTGAGTGAGAAGGTGTTCATGTGTGCATAAGTCCACACAAGAGATTGGGGAATATGTAATTTGTGTAGATCTGCATTACATAGTAGTTGTTTTTTCTTCTGATTTTCCTAATGAGCTTCACATTAAGCATTAACATTGTTCTGAATATTCTGTACAGTTTCTGCTAAATATGAGTGCCCCAGAAAAAAAGTATGAGTAAGCTTCCTTGCATAAAATCTCTTGTGTGAGTGTCATTTTACTAAGGAAAATAAGTCATGCTTATTATAAATTCAGAATGGTGCAGATGATGTAGAAGAAAACAGTCAGTGACTCTGAGTATCGCATCTCAAAGCTGCTTCACCATGATTATGTTAATTTTAATTTATAGGATCATAGGATGTTTCAAATGAGTGAAATCCCAAGAAAACTTTGCCGAGTTAAACCTGAACCAACTGGAGTTTAGCTAGAGTTAAATTAAATGATCTTGAAAAAGACTGAAACTATAGATCATCATTACCTGATGATTGTATTGTACTGACTGCTCAGATTTTTGCATGGTTAATATCACAGATGACCATTTTCCTGAGGCAGGCAAGTACCCTATGTTTGTAAGCTTTAATGTAAATTTAAACTTGCAGAGTTTGTCTCTGCAGCAGCATCTTCTCATCAAAAGCAACATCCTCTCATCATCTTGACTTGTAATAAATGCTTTGCTTTTTTTTCCATTTTAATGTATTGATCAGGTAAGGCTTTGTAAAAGTTTTGCTTTCATGTCACTTCATGCTTGGGATAATTGGATGCAAGGTCTCCAGTGTCATGAGGTTGTGAAATAAAATTGATGTTGAGTTTCCATTTTTGGGAAGATATTCTGTTGAGCTGTGATCATTGTCATCAAAGTAGAGACACTGCAGTGACAGCAAGCTGCATGATATTTGAACAATACTGTTGTGTATAACTTCTGAACATGTGGGAGAAGTGAAGAGTACTTTTGCAGGGTGATGTAATGGCACTGCATGACTGGAAACCACTTAAAAAAATTTTAAAAAAAAGAAAAAGGGGGTTATACCATAGCTGTTTCTGGAGTTAAAAAAAAAAAATTTCATGTAAAAAAATTATGCTTGTTATTTAATACTATAGCTGTTTCTACAGCTGACAAATGAATGGGACCATAGTCTTATTAATAGAACTTAGAAGCCAGTGAGATGTTATGTCAGACAGGGAAATAATGCCAGGATGACAAGTCAGATAATTGAGACAAGGGAAGAAAGCTGCAAGCCAGTCAAGGCAAGGAGTCGAACAGAATTAGCCTGTTGGTGTTACTTTGCCAAATTTGCAACCACAACTCAAGGATATATATATATATATATATATATATATATATGTGTGTGTGTGTGTGTGTGTGTGTCCAAACCACATTCTGAGAATGTGGCACATTCTGCTTTATTTCAGTAGAGTTTTGGCCTCATGGTAATGTGTCTGCCTAGAAACCGAGAAAAATTGTGTGTACTGGTTTGAATCCAACACTCGCCAGTATTTTCTCCTCATCTGCTAGACTTTGCATAGTGGTCTAGACGCCAGTTATTGGGATGAGACAATAAACTGAGGTCCTGTGTGCATGTACTTTGCACATGAAAAAGATCCCATGGCAACAAAAAGGTTCTCTGTGGCAAAATTCTGTAGAAAAATCCACATTGTTACAAAAACAAATACAGTTGTACTTATACTAGTTATAGGCAGCAAAAAAAAAAAAAAAAGGTGGTGATCTCACTGGAGCAATATGCTCTCCCTGGTGAGAGCATCCGAATTTCATACAGAGAGAACAATTTGCTCAACAGATCTGTTCAGTACAGTTCATAGAAGAAATTTAGGTGATTAGTATTTTAGTCATTGTTTTTTATTCTAAATTTTTTGCAGATGGGTAAACACTCTGAGACGTGATGAATATTTTCATTTGGTGGCAGCTCTGCTTGAACATCAGTATAACTTCTTATGCATTTGAGCAGATAAGAGGATCAGAATCAGTGAACTGATTAACCTGGGCTGGCATAGCCCATTGGAATCTGTTTGACGGCTTGTGAGACAAAGGCTAGCTTAGTCAGTCCAACCAGATGTGTTGGCCAGGGACTGTAATGTGGCTGTCGGCAGACTGCATAAATGATGAATTGGGTTGTAGCATGTCAGCATGCAACAGGGCAGTGGTCTGGCCTGGAGGGTAGTGGCGTTGAGCGGTGTTACCTTTCATCCTGCTTAAGAAGTGACGTCTTCCTGGTGGTAATTCCATATCTCAATGCAGAGTATGGGGAAATTTCTTTTCCAGCTCCATTGAAGTTATGGGCTTGTTTTGATATAGGCCCTCAGGGAGGGAGGGAGGGAGAAGGTGGAGATTGGGGTGCTGGACATTGCTTGCTTTATAAAATGCCTAACTTCAGGCAAACAATCTTCACATAATAAGCAGCTTTCGAACAGAAAATTCCAACAGTACAACAAGACAAGTTGGACTGATTGCAGTTGAGCTCATATTTGAACAAAATTGACATGATATCTTGGTTTCCCTTTATAAGAACGAAAAAGACTGTCCACACATGCACAGTATTACATAGTTTCTAACAAATCTAACAGATACACACATTGAGTCAAACACACACACACACACACACACACACACACACACACACACACACACACACAGATGCATTCACACTTTTATGATTTTTAAAATTTTATGATAACCTTGTTTTTACGTTTACAGTGTCTGCATACGAAAACATGCAAGGCTACACTGAATTCAAAACTAAATGTAACGCTCAAACTGGTAAAAATACACCCAACTGGGAAAGGAAACTTACTGTAAAGATTTGAAAAGTGAGAATTAATTTCAGCTGTTTTAACTTTAATTTGAATGTCATATAGATATATAGAAATACGAATTAGAATTGAACATATATTTTCAAGGACAGGAGCTGACATGACTTACAATCTGATGGCCCCAGACTATTAAGAAAGCACTGAATATTTTGGTTCTTGATTTTTATAAATGTCATGCACATTTATTACACTTAAATCACAACTATTTTTGGTAATAAATTGAACATGAAGTTTGCAACAGGAATTCTGCAGGGGAACTTGAGGGTTAAACTAAAATATTTTGTTGATAGTGTGGTATTGTTCTTTTTTTGTGGCCTGCAAAAAGTTCTTCCCTCACTGAAAAAGTACAAGTGGCCATTTAGTTTTATGCACATGGGATGTTTCTACCTTGCTGTTTTGGGGCATGGGTGCAAGCTGGGCGTGTTTACGTTTTCTTTACCCAACAGACACAGACATGGATTACAGTCATATTAATGTGAGTATTTTATATTTTTTTCATGCATACATGGTTTAGGTATTCATTCATCACATGTGTACACACTACATGATGCAGCTTAAGGCACAAGCAGATCACTCTGCACTTAATATGACCAGGGAGAGTGGAAAACTCACCAACCACCAGGCAGTGCCAGGATTTGAACCAAGTACCTTTCAGACCCACAGGAAAGACATCAAACATTCAAAACACATGCTGTCTTGCCCGACAGGTTCAGATTATTGTTGGTGCTAGGAATGCTTGTTCACTGCCGATGTTTTTCAAGGAAGTTATGTTGTAGAGTGGAATTGAAATGGAAATAACAGAATTACTGAGCAGTCAACTTGGCTGGTGGACTGAAGGCAGCTTAGAGTTGTTGAGAACAACTTGCAGATTGGAGCCTTTATCTGTGTTTAGTGGAAGCACCCTGAATAGCTGATCTGTGTAATGGTGTTTGGATTGGTTGTGGAAGCGTGAAGCTGTTTACACTGTATGTACTCTGAAGGATTGTTGACAGAGGGTTGTGTGAGAGAAAAGTTAGGTTGGTGGTATGCATTAGTTACATTTTGTGGTGGAGGAAAGCGTTGGAGCCTTCACAGTTTTCACAGTGACAGCTGACTTATTGGAGTGTTTACATTTATTTGAATCATACCTTGTTGTTTGTGGTTTTGGTGGTTGTAGTGTGTTTTTGTTCCAGTTTGCTTTTTCCCTCATACAGTTATGAGTGATTTATCAGATTGGAATTAGAAAAATGTTTTCTGGCTCTTCATAGATTCTGTCAGTAAGAAAAATATATATATATATATATATATATATATATATATATATATATATATATATATATACATACATATATGTGTGTGTGTGTATGTATATATATATATATATATATATATATATATATATATATATATATATATGAACATTGAATGGAAAAAAAACAAAACCCTGCAGTTGTGTGCAGGTGTTATCCACAAGAGAGGAAAAGTGTGTGATTAGAGAAAAAAAAAGAAGAAAAAAGTGTGATATATGATGATCGCTGGAGCATCGAACATTTGGGTATAGATGTCACACACATTACACTAAAAGTGCACTTTTTTGTTGTTGATAATGTAATAGAGTACACATAAAAGTTTCTGCCCACAAATGCAGAAGTAGGAATTCTGCTTTTTTTTTTTTTTTTAGGCCTTGTTCAGCCCAGAAATAGTTCATGGTGTTTGTTGGGCATTATAATTTATATGGTGTTTGGAATGAATGAGTAAATCACAACAGAAAACTTCCAGCTCATGTGCCCCTTTAATCCTTCTCTGTTCAGTTGTAGTGTTGCATCATAATCACCACATGTACTCCGTGTGCTTAGCCATACCGAAAGTGTTTCTGTTGGGCTTGTTTCCTTTGTTCTCTTATCTTTTTGATACTTTCAATCCTCAGGAGGGGTTGAAGTTTGGTTGGCAAAGGCGTTTTATAACCCCCCAGTCCTTAGTGTGTGGGATGTTTGTGGGTTTGACTCTGTGGATGCATCAGGTGAGAGAGAGAGAGAGAGCGCGCAGCTGTGTACATGGTAGCATATCAGCTGCACCTGCATGGAGGACACATGAAAGAAAATTTATAGGGGAGGTTGTGGTGTTGCACTGTCATGAACACAACAATACCGTATAACCATGCACTTATCTCACAGGCAGTGTGTGTGTGTTTGTGGATGGTGCCCATTTGACACAACATGACCAAAACATATTGCATCATGCGAATACCTCTCACGTAGTGGTTGTGTGTGCTTGTGTGCGTCAGTTTGTGAGCCACTCAATGAGTTTGTGCATAGAGCAAGGTGCTTCTGGCAGCTGTGTGTTAACAGTTGACTAATGTTTTTAGCCACCAAACTCACTGTGAAACAGCTGTGACTAGCATTACGCTTTCCCAGTATAAAAGTGAAAATCATGTGAGAAATAGTGTCATTGGAGAACTGGACATTAGGGAGTGTGAGTGCTTTTATTTGTTGTTTGAGTGTTTGACAGTTGTGAGGTTCCTCATTTCTCTACGGAAAGAAAAACCTTGAAAACTGAAGTTAAAATTTGTCACTGTGTTCTTTTTAACAGGGTGATGTGCAATTGTAAACGATCAGATTAAAGTAACAACAGATGAGAAAATACAGAGATTAAATTGAAAGGCTTCACTGTGCAAATACAGGGATTACAAGTGATGAAGTATGTATTTTTATTGGAATAGACTATCAGGCAAAGGATTGTTGTGAAATTTGGACCTGTTCATAAGACAACAGTCATTGTATGATTGTGGAATGCATACTTCCTGATCGATAACCCTGATCATGCTGGTGTAGAAAACTACAATTTCTTGTCCAATGCAGACTGTTGAAAAGCAATGAGATGGCCTTGAACAGTCTTTATCAGTTTATGATAATGTTTAATTTTGAAGTCTTTAAGCATTCGGTTTTTAAGTTTTAATCATTCAATGAATTGTGATTTATGTGCTTGTTCCTTTTTTTCAAATTCTGCTTGAGTACTTGATTATTGGTAAGTACACATTCTTGAATTATATAAGATTTATTACTAATGGTGTATAAAGTAAGGCATACATGTTAACCCTGATAGCGATACAGTTAGTCACTTAGTGATAACAACTTTTTTTGATTTTATGATTAAGTAAGGGAATTTTGATATTGATTATAAATGCATCCATTATATTCTTTATGAGGTGGAGTTGCTTGTTATCAAGAAAATGCCTGTGCCTGCATGTAGCATGATAACTGTCCCTGGATTTTTGGTGTGCAGCACATAGACTGATGGAGATAGCCTAATAGTTGCAGGCTGTTTGATAAGCTGTTACAGGATGACTGACCATTTGGTTGACAGACTGATGGATCACTGTGTGGACAAATTGTTGTCACATGGTGATGCTATATAGCACACCCCGGGGCTGGTAACTGTATCATTGATTGAAGGACAGTGGTATCCCCCACTTGACTGCAGTTGTTTCACTCACTTCAGAGGTGTGAACACCCTTTTGCCGGGTCAGTCAGTGCAACTGTCCTTGCCTGAACAATCAGTGAGAGTGCGAGTGGAATACATGAGTGAGCACCTGTCTTTCTGTCTGCTTTCAGAGGGGACTTGTTTTATGTGGTCGTCACCATCAGCACGTGGATGATGCATCACCTAGCCTTGGGACACATACTTCACCACTGCCGTCACCAGGGCCTCAACCCATAGCTCCATGTGGCCACTCTGAGCCCAAGTGTTGGACAACCCTGGCTGGTTGGCCTGTGTGCCTCAAGAGGGTCTGGGTGTGAGTGAGGGTTTTCTGTCAGATCGTCCTCTCCGTTCCTCCTTCTTGGAAGTGTGATATTTCTGGATTCCTGGTGACCTTGAAACTGCTGTGTCATATGTCTGGCTGTCTGCCCTCGCTCGGTTGCCTTGGGAAGGAGAAAAGGCCACGCAGAAAGGACAAGGTATGTAGGTTGCCTTGGGGGAGGAGGTGGGGAGGCAGGTTATTTTGTGTGTTTGAGCGTGTGTGTATGTGTGTGTTTAATCTGATGTGCTTGCCTGTATACATAAAACATTTGAAGAGGAGAGTGGGTTGAAAGCAGTGTGATTTATGATGGGGGGAGGGGGAGGGGGGGGGGGGAGAAAAAGCTTTCATGAAATATAATTTTCATTTGTGAGTTCCTGATGTGTAAGGCAGAGGAAATCATTTACATGATGCAATCAGCAAAATGATTAATTGTATACAGCTGTTATTTAATTTAAGAACAGGTGGTTGGATACTCTTGTCTGCAGGTGCAGTGTATTTATTGAGAAGAGACTGAATGATATTGAATGCATTGGTGGTGGCTTATCAGATTGAGCTTGATACAACATGTATAATAGCATATATTTGTATATATTTTTATTATCAAAGCAGTGAGAACTGGAACCATTCTTGGTCTGTTGAGATTTGTAACCCCAGGTCTTTGTGCAGTGAATGATGCGATGTTTCAAGGAACAATGTTTGTATTGGCTGGTGACCTCAGCTTGCAAAAATAAAATTGCCATTTTTGGTCAGGAACTTATACAGGTCCAAGTTCTTTCTCTTTGCCTGAGGCCAAAAACCAAAGCTTGCATGATGGGCTCCATTTATATCCCTCTTTTGACACTGCAAGCTGAAAATAACTGGCAATGATATATTAGCGTGTGGATGAATACATTACATGCATAGTGCTGAGCATTAAATTGCTTTCAAAGGTCCCTCAGTGTGTTGCAGGTTCTTTTTTTTCCCCCTTTCTTTTGTTAAAAATAGTGTTTGTGCTTTTAGCTCTGCAGGCTACAAGACAGATAAAATGATCGCCAGGACAAAAACAACAAACAAACAAGTATCCTGTCAATTGAGTGAAATGGAAATGTTGGAAAGCTGTGAGAACAGGGTGTCATTGTGAATTCCTCCACCGAAATGGCTGGATACTGTGTAAAACAAATGAACAAGAGCATGTATGTTCAGTGTAAATCATGTCCTTGTTAATGCATGGAGTGTTCGTACACATGTGTTTGTGGTCTGTGTTTAAATTCATTTGTGAATGATGATACTATCATTTTCAGGAGAAATGACAGCTCACTTCTGTGTGTTTTGTTTCAGTTTGTATAGATCTAATATTTAAACTGACTCGAGTTCAGAACGCTCTGTCACTTACTAGTTTAAGAGAAAATATTCGCAATCATTTGCAGGAGAAAGGGCAAGTTCTGTTATTTATGCAGACTCGAGTTCAGATGGCTTTGTTATTACTACTAGTATAAGAGAAAATACTCCTTTGTTTTTTTCATCACAGATTTAGGGCTGTCTTTAGGTGGGAGGGAGAGGATGGTAAAGTGTGTGTGTGTGTGTGTGTGTGTGCGTGCGCGCGCTAGGGTGCATAATAGCTAAGGAACAAGGCAATCACTGCCAGGTATGTACACAATTAGAAAAAAACAACAACAGCGGTTTGACATTTTTCCTTCTTGCCATTCTGAGAATATTTTGTTTCATTTGAAACAATGTTTTTATGTATTTAACTTTAAGGCAAAATTATTTCATGAGTTGAGTGGAAATAATTATATTTTGAAAATCTTCTAAGCATTGACAGGCATAGATTCCTGAATACATTCATTTACCTACATGTTTTGTGCTTGTACAGGTTTTCACTAATTTCAGCATTTTTTGTTGTTGTTGTTGTTGTTGTTTCTCAAGCCATGTTTCTGAAAAAGTACTATTTGTTTGACTTGTAATCCGTTATGTTGATTTCATTGGTTTGGCTTCTTATCTGATGAAGGCAAAACAAAAATCTGGGATTTAGAAAGAGACAAAAAATTAAAGGTACTATAGCTTTTTATGGCCATCAGAGCAGTGAGTTTATATCCACCATGACTTGGTCTCAGCATTGGTAAGCAGGGACCAGTCCTCTCCTTTCGCCATTTTAACTTTCCCCAACCTACCTGGTGGAGTTAGGAAATTTTGAGCAAATGCCTTTCCCAAGGACACAATACCTTGCCAGAACAGGGCCTTGAACTCTGATCAACTGGTGGAGGCTAGGTCAGAAGTCCAACTGACTGACTGACTGACTGCTACAGTGCCTCCACTACACCAGTCCCCCTCCAAAACCACTTTCTGTTCCTTAAAGAGAGAGGGGTGAGAGGTGGGGTGATGGTAGGGGGTTGCAATCTGTGTGATTCATTCAGAATATCCAGTTGAAAGTTATTTAATCTGCTGTGAGTCACAAGCACTGTGTGATGAAAAGTTAATGATGTGGAACAAGCAGTTAAATGTTTCATCTGCCATGAACAAGGGAAGCGACTCTGCACATTAGCTGCTGTCAACGTGCAGGATTTGATTACAGTTCTTGCTTCAGTGCATTGCTCATAAAATGTTTGACAGGAAATACTGAAACAGAAACATTTTAAGGTAAAATAAAATGGACACATTAACAATGATCAAAATAGCTAGATGTTTTAGTTGTAAAACTTTGAGTGATAATTAATACTGGCCATTATGAATTTTGGATTTGCAGGTTTTCTATACTTTTTTAATTTTTTTTATTTCATTATTTAGATTTGTATTAAAAAATTATTCTTGTATTTTTGTTGTTGTTGTGTGTGTCTTGGTTTGTTTTTTCTTACAGTGATGTGGGTTTTTTTTTTTCCCTTTCTGGCTGCTTCATCATCCATGTCCTCATACTGTCCTAGTCACAAAGTCAGTCAGTGGCATTCTTTTCATTTCCTTGCTAATGCATTGCCACAACCAGGCATAACTGTCACAACATTAGAACTGACAGTCCACAGTGAGCTATCACCTTGTATCAGGATGCTGTAAGACTTTCCACCAGAGAAGACCTTGCGCTGCTGCTGAGTCACTTTGATGGTGTTCAGTAGTACCTGGTTCTGGTTCAGAATATGTTGGGCACAGGCTACTGTGCTCCTCCCCCTGCTGATTTATGAGTTTGCTATGGTGTAGAACTTGGCAGACCCAAACTTTGTGACGTGTGATTTCCTCATAAGTAGAGACTGATTACACCCACTCAGTGGTATTCCCCAACAGCCTGAGGACATTGAAGTCTTTGGCAGACACCACAGGTCTGGAATTGGGGAACAGTTCAAGAACAAGGTTACTCAAAGACCAGGGGTTGAAAGAACTCATTTTCCTTTTCTTTTTTTTCTTCATGGTGATGATGAATGATTATGCTAGATTTAACACTGTTAAAAGGGTTTTTGTGTATGCATATTTTCTTCACTCAAAATGGGTTGAAAAAAATAGTGTTGATTAGGGAATTTGATCCATATGTTTGAAGTCTCTTTGAGTTTTTCATATATTTCTGTATTGATGTTGTTTTTAATTTTATGTGAATTTGGGTTGTTTGCAAAACACTTAGTTTCAAAAATTTATTTGTGTATCTGTGCATATTAATTATTATATGTAAGTATATGTAAACACATACTGGTACATTTGTGATGTTGTACACTACCAAGGGAGTGACCAGGGCTCTATCTTGGTGTCCGTACTCACTCACAACCACCCTCGCCTTTCTCTCTCTCTCAATCTCTCTTTCTGTCTCTATCTCTCTTTCTGTGTCTCTCTTCCTCTTTCTGTTCACGTACATACATTCTGACATGTAGCATGTACACACATGTACACAAAAGATTGGACAAAAAAAGCATGTGAAGCATGAATAAATATATACTCCCAAGAAAATTTTGTCCAAGTGACAAACGTGTAGATACCTTTGAAGTGTACAGATTGTTTCAAGTGCCCACCTTGTTTGTTTCTCAAGACGTTATCATTAGCTTGGGGTGCCAGAACTGAGAAGGAACTGCTATCAGCTGGTCTATGAGCCTGGAGCATGCTCCTCAGTAGTGCAGTAGCATAAATCACACTGTGCACTCAAGTGTCTTCTACCTTGTGCAGGCCACTTCAGAGCAGCAGTGGCCCCCTGATATCATGTGGACCAGTGGTGCTTGGAAGTGACTGCAGATTACAGCTGAGTGGTTTGATAAATATTTGAGCATGAATCCCACCAGGCTTCTTCAAGGGGCCGGCAGAAAGAACCCCAAAGAGATCAGATTGAAATTCTGGAGTGCTTGGCAGATATATAGGAGTGTCTTAGTGACTTTAACCTCAGTGGGGGGCATCACAAAAGGGCAGGGGAGGATTTCATGAAAAGCCTTATAATATGTATTTGTATATATTGAAAGTAGAAGTATGGTTTTGTGGAGAGGTTTATATTGGACAATGCAGCTACCTCACTGTTAACTTACTCTTACTTGGCCATTTTGCTGCAGCCACCAGCACTGTCCCAACTTCATGGCGGAGGTGTGTATGAATTATTGTTCATGTTCCGTTTCAGTGAAGCCGACTTGTTTTGTTTCTCTGTTGCATTTTCTAAGTTGTATGTTTGCATTTGCAGTTGGGTTCTCCATCTATCTAATCATCAGCTGTCTGCCACCCGCCTCATTCACCGCATGTTTCACAGTGCTGTTACTCTTCTCATTTCTGGTTACACTCTACCCAACTGGAATCCCCCATCTTTCTGCTTTCCAGTCCCTTCACCCGTTGTTGAATAATAAGGCAGAGGGGTTTCCCACCAGTTTGAAAGGGAGAGGCTTACATTGGGTTTCCCAACATTTTGTTCATTGATGCACTTTTCAAACGTTTTTATTGTTGCAGAATTTGGTACAGTGGGGTTTCTGCTCTAATTCCCAATTACCTTTCCCCCACTTTGCTGAATTGGTCTTGGATTGTTGGAGTTATTAATATTTTTTGGTGCCTTTTTTGTTTGTTTTTTGAAACACTTTTGGTGTTCAGTGCAGTGTGGGGGAAGGGGTCAGGATGAAGAGATAAAGAATAGAAAAAAAAAAGAAGAAAAACATTGCTATAAAAAGAAAATCATCTAAAATGATATATTACCAGTCTGAAGTTCAAATGAAAGTAAGGGGTATTAGTCAAGAGGAAGAAGAAAAAAAAATAAATAAAAGATTGAAATTCTTTAATGAACTATTCCTGATAAATTTGTTGTAAAATCAGGCCTTGTTTTTCAAGTTGCAAGATTTTCTCTATTGATCATTTATACTTTTTTGTTTTTAAATCCCCATTTGTTCACTTTTTCAACATGTTTTTGGTAGTACTTGCTTCATTATGAATAAGTTAGAGGTCTGTGAGTGCATCTGTCAGAGAGATAAAATAGAAATGCTGTGGATAATTTCCAGGGAAAAGAATTGATACAAATTACAATCATGTTGTTTCCTTTGAGAAATGTTCAGTTAAAATTTTCAGACTTCTGGCATTCTTCATACTCTCCATGACATTTGTAAATTTGAAAAATAATTATGATAATAATCAGGAAACTTATTCTGTATTTCAAACTGACATGCCCAGTTCTTTCACCTGCGCAAATGAATTACCTAGGAAATGAAACTGCTGCAGCAATAATACAGTTATTAGTAAACACTAGTAGATATTTTTCTTTGTAGATTACTTGTAATATGAACACAAATTATGTTTAAGAAAATTGATTATTTCCTTTAAATAACTACTTTTCAAGTACTGAGCAAAAATAACAGGTATTATTTATACAAGTGGTCTTCATATGTTCTGATGTGGATTTTGGCAGCATTTGGGTTTGTACATGTTTGTCCTCACAGGGAGGATGTTCATTGCTGGGAACTATTTCACTTTAACATACATTTTTCTGTTGCTCTTTTTTCTGCATCTTTTATTCTTTCTGTCATCTCTCCCTTTGTGATTTTTCACTTTACAGGTTCAGTCATGGACTGTATTGTTTTCGAAAAATTCTGAACATATTTTTTCCGTCTGGATCTAACAAGGTCTTTTTCTTTTTTTTAACTGCCCGTTGGCAGTTTCAGACTGTTCTGTAAATCATCAAAAGCCTCATAAAAAAGTTTTATCCTGATATGTGATTTGTGTTATTTTGGAGGGGGGAGATGGGAGGGGGGCAGGGGGAGGCACCTCATGGGAAAAGAAATTATTAGAATGCTCTCATATCATGAGGAACATCATCTGTACATTGTAAAGCAAATCTATTTTTGAATGATTTGTTGAATGCTTTTTTTCACTTGTATACTCCTGCAGAATGCAAACACATTTGGAAAGTATTGATAGTGAATGAACATGCTTTTCATGCATATTCACACAAACTAAAAAGTAATGAACATGTATTCTTTAGCATGTACTCACAGATCTATGCAATGCAGATGTGCGCATGTGCATATGATTCTAGCATAAGTCGTCTCTCTCGGCTCGGCATTGTCTTTAAATATCACTAGTTCAGTCAGCCCTTGTCTTGTTATCTTATTTCATTCTCTGTCTCGCTCAGTCTCTGTCTCATTCAATTAATGACTTTTATATAATGCATTATATTCAGTCTCCCCAGGCCTTTGTCCAGTTTTTGTCACCGATGCCCACCTGTCCTGTGTCCCCGTTCATCTGCCTTTTCTGTCCTTCTGTTTTCTTGTGTCTCCATCATTGATCACCGTGTGTATGTGTGGCTGGCTGTATCACCTACACTCAGTCCTCTCTCTCGCCTTTGAAAAAGAAAAAAACAGAAATTATTTGTTGAAAGATTATGACAAAGTAATTTGTCAGATTGATGTCTACCCCCAACCCCTCCCCCCTCCAGCACTGCTCTTCCCTCATGTTTCATGTTCATCTGTGATAAATTATTTAAAAGTTTTATCCGCCATATACACCTCCTGCCACCCTCATTTATTGCCCTTAACCTGTCCGACATTTAACAGAACGGTATTCCTTCACAACTAAAATGCAGCACATATTGGCATGTCATTGATACCACTTACCAGTGAACTGGATATCATTGTAAAGAATGGGGTCTAGTTTGAGTTAGAGCTCAGAATATATAAATTATGAAATATCAGGAGAGCCTAGCAGTAGTAGTATTATACCCCAGACTGACAGCATGACGTTCTACTAATCGCCATGCATGGATTACATTTCTATTCTGATACTAGTGATAGTGATTTTCAGTGCATTGATAATGAGTTTATCATGCACTGCACTGTATACTATATTTGTTACTGCTTGATGATTAGTTTACAATGCATCCTTGTCAATTTTTATTTTATATTTGTTACTGATGTACTGTTATAAACTAATTACATGTCCATCTTGATATGATTTTTTGCATTGGCAGTCATATTGTGCACTGAAAATGTCAGATTACTTATCATTAAAAGAGAGAAAGTCTAAGCATAGAATGGATATATTACTGACATATGTTTATCACTCACCTCTTTCTCATTCACCCAATCACATTTCTACCTATCCAACTTTCTCTGTTCAATCATTCACGTTCACCCAACCACCCTCCCGTCTATCCATCCATCCAGTTCACCCATCTCTCTGCATTTGTCAGTTCTTTTGATTATCTGACTGTGTTTGTCAACGATTCATCTGTCAGCTTTATTTGTTGTTTTAATTTTTGGGTACACCCATGTACATGCACATATCACATACACATACATGTACACATGCACTTGAAGAAGAAAAACCTTCAAATTTAAAGCAAATGATTTACAGATTGTGTTTAAGTATACAGTGATAATTAAAATTTGAATTGTATTCTCTTACTGAATAATAAATTGTGTCTATTGTAGTATTGATCATATTAAATGAATTGCTTTATAATGGCAAATGGTGTTTACAGACAACAGATGTCGTTTGAGATAAAGGTAGTGAATAAAAATGTTTCTGTGATTGTTGAGGAATATGTGATGATTTGCATTATTTTTCCTTCGTTTTGAGTGGTAGGTACACATATTTTTAAGAGAGTCCAAACGAAAATTGTGCCGTATATGTTGTCATTGCTTGTATGTGCTCCTGTTTCCATTTGAAATTAATAACAGATACAGAGACAAAAGAGTTGTTGTTACTTTTACTTCTTTGATGCATTATCATTATGTCTACAGATTTATTATGTATTGGGCTGTGTAATTTGCTTATGATTCAGAAAAAACCCTCATATCTTAAGATCTGAGGGGCATGTTTATTTGTTTTATCATTTGAAGTGGAAAAGTACGGTTTGTATTATTTTTCATGTGTTGCTCAGAAATATTTTCATGTGCTTTTGTTTTTGATGAGTTGTGTATTTCAGGTAGACTGGTCCTGATTTTAACACTTGATTTTGTTCTTTCTGCAGCTATGATCATGAGCAGAGTGTGCTGTGATTACATTTTAATTTTTATGCTTGTGATTCATTCTGATCATTATGTTGTTGTTTGGTGTTGCTTTTTAAAGTATTGATGTTCATTGCATCCTGAAAACTCACATTCGTCACAAGTAGCATTTAAGAAGTATTGACTTTCTTTTTGGTGTCATACACTGTACCATGTCAAACTGATGCAAACTAGACCTGTGGGTTTGCCCTGCTTATATATATATCACCAAACAGGGAGTATAATTCAAACTCCTTGTCTCAGTGATTTTGAAGGCCATCATTCATTTATTGTACATTACTATACACACATAGAGAATCTGTTCAGACACTTGGACGATGTATAAGTTTTAAAGAGAGTGAGTTTTTCAAGATGGTTTCAGGGATGAGGCATGAAGTAACCAGAAATCGAAGACAAAAAGTGTGTATTAATCATTTTCAGAGTCAAGGCTTTGTAGCAGAGACATACTTGTATTGATGCTCATGCCATATTGAGCAGCAGGTTTGACAGAATATTAGCCAGTCAGGATTTCCAACCCATAGCTTTCTATGATTATGTTTACAAATATCGTGGTTTACTGAAGTAAGCCCAGAACAAAGGGTACTCTGTGATCATATTGCTCTAATTTTGTATTGCTGTGGCCAGCACCGATTACTTCAAAACTTTTTTTTTCTCATGATACAAATTCCTACCACTGCAGACATTTCAACTTGTCAGGAAACGGTAGGGGGACAACAACTGTTTCTTACAATTGCACCGAGTGAATACATCTTTGGTGAGAGCAATGTAAAGCTTTTAACGACCGATTTTTTAGGGGGGAAAACTATTTTTGTGCAGACAAAGTTTTGAAAACGTGGTCAAGTTGAGGACCTTACGAAAAATGAAATAATGTTGAGCTCATGCTTTTTTGAGTCATTAACTGCTGTCTTTGCCAAATTACACTCGACAACGGGGGAAAAAAAGCAAAAAAAAAAAAAAAAAAAAAAAAGCAATGGAGGGTGAGGGGTGTCATGTCCGCACTGAAAGACCTAGTCACGTTCATTGCTTTGTTCGCGGCTCCGTGCTCTGTCGTCGTCACCTTCTTAGTCCGTGTTGGACAGGGCGATACCGGTACTACCACCTGCCCGTGACAGTCCGTGTTGTTGCCGGGAAGTTCCCACCTCTTAAGGTGTGAAATTACCATTGTTCCTCCCTTTCCTCCCGTTCCAGGCATGTCATGTCAGTCAGTGTCAGGGAGGAAGTCTCTATCCCGGTACAGTTCCTTCCGCACGTGATAGACGGTAGTGTAATTCGCGAAGAGCGAGGGGGGAGGTCTGGGATTGTTTGTGAAAGAAAGCTTTCGCAACACCCCAGGCGGGACTTCCCCTCCCCTTCCGCCTCTTCCCCCCTCTCTTGTCAGATCCAGGTCCGTGTGATTTCAGACATTAGTTGTTAGCACTCGAGCGATGTTGAGCAGTCTCCAGTGGCTTTGTCGAAACGCTGATATTTAATTAACAGCGGTTTTAAAGAGGCTTATTGTTTCGAATTCTGTTCCTGGTAGTGTTGCATAAGCACAGATATGATCTTCGCAAAATGGTCTGGCATGCTTTTTTTTTTTTTTTTTGACTGGGGGTTTATTCCTGACATTGGCTAGTGCCCATTCGGAGACAGTTGTCTGCATTTTGCTGACTTGCTTTGATTCTGAGTGAAATATCTTTAGTTGCATCCCACGAAAATAGGTACTGACAATAAAGGTTTGGACTCTCGTTTAATTTGCCTGTCTCAGTCAGTATCTGCATCTGTCTGTCTCTCTCCGTCCCCCTCCCCCATCTTTGTGAATGATTGTATACGCACGCGCGCGAATGTGTGTGTGTGTTGGGGGGGGGGGGGGGGGGGGGACCTGTGTGTGGACCTGGACCTGTGTGTGTGGAGCACAACGTACCAAGAATGAAAGTATGACAGCCCATCGCGTGGTTGGGAAGGTGGATGTCTCTATAAGCCTTCCCTGTACCTATAAGCTGAGCGTTGTAGCATGAAATTCGCTGAATGGGGCAATAAACCATGGTTCTAGCGTATACATGGCGCAGTAAACCAATGTACCTTCCGCTTTCATTTTCTGTGGTGTGGTTTGTTTCATGGAAGAGGCAGAGGCAGAAGCGAATGTCGTCTGTTGGCTTTTCACTTGCCTTAGGCAAGGGAGCGGGGTATATCAAACGTTTGTTGTTTTGTTGCATTTGATTTGTATGTATTATAAGTTCGGCATAGTATTTGTTTTATTTATATATTTGCCATGTGTGGATTGGTTTTAATCAAGTCTGCCAGGATTGGTAGTCTCCAGCTGAAAACATCGAGATTGATAGTTTCTGTGGGCGAAGAAGTGTCAAATTATTTGTTCAGTGTGTAGCTAGTGTCTGCGTTGTAATCACAGACAATAATATCATTGGTTTAGAATTCAAACGTCAGAATATTTATAAGAGGCTTGCAAAGGTCAGGGCATGACCTTCGCGATACGAGGGCCTGGGTCAGAGGCTTTCAAATTGATCCCCAAAGCAACAGGTCGTACAACTGCAGAACTCTTTTTACCAGACAGAACTCCCGTATCCAGTATTTGAACAACGTGACCAGTAGTAGGTTCAACCTGCATTTGTAAACGCAGGTGTTGCTCCGACCGGTCGTCGTTATCTTAGAATTTTAAACGGAACGTCCGCAGTCATGAGAACGTTGACCCGCTGCGTGTGGTTGAAAGTTTTTAGGGCTCACCTGGGCCGCGCCATCAAATTGATCCGTTGGTAGATCTGCGTGTTTCTTTGGTGCGTGTGAGAAGGTTGCCACAGGACTTTAGCTCACGTTTTATTGCCGCATAAATCTGTATTTATACCGTCCTTGTGAGTGACGCCTCTTTATCGAGCCCCCTAAGTTTGTTTGCACTCCGTTCAGGACGGGTATTAGTGTCATCAGAATGGGTTGGGTGGGGACCTGAAGTGTGAGGTTCTTGCTCGTTGTCCAATGTCACCCGCCTTTGTCTTTATCGGAGACGACCGTGTGCTGACGCATTGTTTACAGTATATGTGAATGGTTTACATGTGATGCAAAGTCATGTGCACCATGGCTCGGTGTTTGTGATGGGGAGGTCCGAGCTCTGTGTGTGGGCTGGAAAGCTCTGTGTGTGGGTTTGGGATGGGAGATGGGGAGGACTGACTTTTTAAATTTTTTTTTTTCTCTTGTGCACCTTCTTCTCGATTGTGTTTATTTTCTCTTCTGCTCCGTCTCCGAAGTCGCTCGTTTGTTTTCGCTCTTTGCTTTTGTCTGTGGCATTCCGTTTGCAACAAGCATGCTCGCCTCTGTTAACAGTCATTGGTTGTCGCCTTTTCACTCATACGCGTGCTCGTACTCTTTCGCATTTACAAGCAAGTTCTTGTACTTAGTGTTGGATGCTGTGATCATTCGGGTATTATGCTTGTTAATTATCAGTTTCAGCACCAAGCAGATATCACAAATTTACCCCAGCAGTTACGACGAATTTATGGGGGAAAGAAAAAATCAGGTGGTGAAGGTTGGGTGGGGGAATATTGTCACCAGTTTCCTTGTTCATTTTGAACAGTGAATGTTTACATCGCATATGTCAATGGCACATATTTATTTTAGATGCCTCTTCTGTATGAACGCCCTCAGGGTGATTGTTTGTTACTTTTCAAAGATATTTAGGTACTAAAGAATTGACTCCATACTCTTATTTTACTTTGTCATTCAAATGTCAGTTAGTTTATTTAGTTTTAAGATTGTGTTAGTGTCGGATTGCTGAAAACATATCTAAAGATTATGTTAGTCTTGAACTGCTGAAAATTAATCTGAGATATTTCCACCCAGTGATCTGAGCTTAAAAAAAAAAAAAAAAAAAAAAAATAACGAAAGACTAATTCTGATCATGCGACTCAGATGACACCTGAGACTTTCAGGCGGTACTTTCTTTCTCAGAACAAACAAACAAAACAAAACAAAAAACCAACTGTGTTGTGGTTCACACTTAGTGGCCCTGTACAGACCCGATGAGCGTCCTGTCAAGGATTCAGACTGTTGGCTGGCATACTAGAGTTATGTAATGAACTGAAGTTACGTTTTATATCGATGTCCACACTTCATGCGGTGTAGCCGATGGTGATCATTATTTCGAAAGGGCTGGAAAGGGAGAAGAGAAAGGACTTGAGTATTGAGTGTGGAAGGGTATTAACGCTTGATGACTCATGAGGGAAGGAGTTTCACTCTGGCACCAGGGAGAATCCCGATTAAAAGAAAGAAAAATGTTGCATGCACCAACGGGGGATCAAACTTCAAACATACACGCTTAGTCGAGGCAGGTGCCTCATACAAAAAAAAAAAAAAAAAAAAAAAAAAAAAAAAAAAAAAAAAAAAAAAGAAAAAAAGAGAGAGAGAGAGAGAGAGCAGAACTGAGGCCAGGGTACCTTCGCATAATTTCTCTTCATCTCCTCCACCTACCTTGACCCCCATCAAGTTGTTTTTGATCGCTTTCACCTTGATGCACTCAGAGTTCAAAGTTTCACGTTTTTTCATTAGGCTGCAAAACGATGTGGTTTAAAAAAAAGAAAAAAGAAAAAAAGTTTTTATCTTTTTTTAAACACAACGACATATAGCAAGAAGAGCGTTTCGCGGAACTTCGAAGTTCTCTTATAGCAAAGACCAGCTGGTGATCTCCGTTTTAACGCATGTGATGGGGCACTCAAGTAGGAGCTCAGTGAGCGGTGTGTGTGTGTGTGCCGAGAGCATTATATTGCATGGGTGGGTGACTCGTGTTGTCGGTCAGTGGACAGGGGAAAGCTAAAGGTCAGTCGGGGCGGAAAATCCAAGGCGGTAGCAGTAGCCAGTCAGGCGGAATACCGCCGGCACGGTCCGATCTCACAGATTGAGCGCTTAATGAAGTGTTCCGCGTGTTGTTCCAGCGCTGTCGCCTTTAGCTCGCTTGGCCGCTTTTATTCTTCTTCAGTTTCTCTCTCTTTGGCTGTCTCACGGGTGCTTAATTATACTGTTTAAAGACCAGACAACTTCGAGAGTGATTTTGCGGCTACAAGACAAATGAACAAATTAATGAACATAAATTTGTAGTTTGTAATTGAAAGCACTTGGCGAGTAAACTGCTCTTGAATGGAAGAAAAAAGAGTTTATTCGAGAGAGAGAGAGAGAGAAGGGCGGGGTGTGTGTGGGGGGTGGGGGTGGGGGGATTGAAACGTTTTCCTTGCATGGCTGAAAATTAATGTGACAAACCAGAACAATACTTTTGTAGTCTTTATGGATTGCAGACTTGCGTTTGTTGTCAAACGAAATGCGATAATTGGGGTAGTTGTTTACGGTTACAGCTGTCTCTTAACCGTGACTGATTTCGTGAGGAAATGCGCGCCTCCCCCCCCCCTCCTCCCCCCCCCTCCTCGCGATTGTAAAGGAAGATGATGATTCAGACCGGCTGGGAATGAATGTTCGGCAGAAAGGCCTGAATGAATTAACTAACGCGTTTTTTGTATGATCTGTTCGAAAGATACCATTGTTGGGTTGCTCGTCAGTTGGTTTGGGCACTGACATGGTAGTTTGATTGAACCCTCTTTGCAGTTTGACATGTCTCTGTGTTGACATGGTAGTTTACATTTAACTCTCTCTTCCGTTCACTCCCCCCCCCCCCCCCCGCACCTCCCTCTCCCCCGTCTTTCTATGTTGTGCGCGCACACTTGGGTTTTCAGCCACCCAACTGGCAGCCTTTGCATCCGCCTTGACCACGAGCAGAGTCGTTGATGAATCGATGGATTGGTCACGTAATCAGTCCATCATTGTTGCTTTGCTATCAAGAGAACTGAACGCAGGCAATTCGAGTCATGTACAAAAACCGAACACGTAATGCACCGCATTGTCAGCTGGTTCACGTCCTTCCACACCACCACGGACAAGCGATACAATTACAAGCAAACACAGTTGTGCATTGTTTTAGTACTGCCTGTATATCAGCGCTGTGCATGCCCCTTTCGTGCCCCCTGTTCCGGCCAGGGGAAATACCTAGCGGGCTTGCCCCAGCTTACGCTGAAAGGGGGCGTTGTGCACTCGGTGTGCCGTGTCGGCCGCCATCCGCCTCCTTGTGACGTGAAATGGAAGCTCGGCTGCTTTATTTTATTGTATTTATTTGTTGTTGTTTTTTTGCCACCTGAATTTGTTTGCTGGTTTTCTTGATACACGAGTAGCCTGCTTATGACCGTGTGTGTGTTCCCACACAGCTTTGGACAGGTTTATCCCCAGTTTACGTTGAAAAGAGTTACTGTATGTATATGTGCATATGTTATGATGCCAAGATGCTTCATATCCGTACTTTTGTGGCCGGAAATAGAATCCAGTAGATTTATTTTATTTTATTTTATTCTAAACCTGCAGTAGTTTCTTGGTTTACCTTGATTATGAGTGGCTCGCCGGACCAAGCTCATGTATTCTAAAACAGTTGTGGACGTGTTTGCCCCAGCTTCAGCTAAAAGGAGTCATTTTGTGCATGTGTGTTGTCCGCGGGTCGCCAGTCCGGCGTCATGTCATATGGAACGGAGTTTGGTAGTCCCCCCTCCCCGCCCCTGCATCACCACCACCACCCTTGCCCACCACCCCTCCTCAAAAAAAAAAAAGGAAAAAAAGCACACACACACGCGCGCGCGCGCGTTCTGACGTCTATATATATATATATATATATATATATATATATATATATATATGATGTATAATGAGTTGCTTGCCAAATTGGCCTTGGAATTGGACGGGTTTGACACAGCTTACACCAGTAAAGGAACTACTTTGCATTTATGTGATGTCACGTCGCCAATCCATCTTCTTGTGACATGAAACGGAACTTGGTGGCTTTATTCCCCCCCCCCCTCCCCCTCCGCAAAATTGTTAGCTGGTGTCTTTATTATATGAACTGCTTGCCTAAACATTACCTATATTCTGAAACAGCTATGGAGGGATTTGCATTGACTTTCGCTGATAGGAAACGTCTGTTGAGCCCTTGTATGATGTCATGTCGCCAGTTCGTTTTCTTGTGACATATACTGGGCATCTGTGCCTTTAAAAATATAATTCCACAACCCCAAAGTCGTTTCATATTCTCTCCGGCTATAATCAAAGGCGTCATTGCACACACTTTCAGACTCGGGCTAACATTTCTACTTCTTGTAGCATGAAACTGAGTCCGGAGAGAGAGAGATGTTTTATTGAGGACGGAATGAATACGTTGAAAGCTTCTTTCCATCATGCCCTGACACACATGTACACACATGCTCACAATGTTATTAATGGAATAGAAAATAGATAAATGGCATACAGCGAGAGAGAGACAAAGAGAGAGAGAGAGAGAGAGAGAGAGAGAAACTATCGAGTACATGTTTTAACCCTTTCAATTTGAGTACAAAATTTCCTTGTGGTATAAACACAGAAAAGACAGTGGCTAAGAATAGCTGGGGATTCCCCCCTGCGATGTGTAGAAAATATGGCCTATCCTACCACCGAACATTAAGAGCAGTAGGTTCATGGATAACAGTGACATGGGTTCTCTACCACGCCTGTGCATAAATGCGAGCTTGGCGGTGAAAGGGTTAATGTTATGCACTAACCGGGAAAGAGAAGGAGAGAGGGTGGAGGAGGAGGAGGAAGGTTATGTCAAGTAAGAGGAAGAGCTGTCGGGTTAATGTTTTACTGTTTTTATGGTTTTGCGGAAGGAAAGTTGACTCGGAGACGCCACTCTTGAAAACCTGTCTCAGAAAGCGAGTGACGTTTGTATGACGTCGGTTTCCTCACAGACGACCAGCCCCGTCACAAACGGAAGATACACAAATCACCAGGACACAGTGCACCAGGACGTTGACAACACACACTGGGGAGGGGAAGGAGGGTGGACCGGAAGGGGGGCGGGGGGCGAACAAGTTTTTCGTTTGTGCATCATAAACGTGACTCATAAGGCTCAAACTACACTATATGTCATGTATTAGTCTTTTGTCATATGAAAGCTTTTTTTTTTTCGTTTCTTCTTCTCGCGAGCGTAATTAAGACGAAAATAGCAACGAAGGATAGTGTCATGTTTATTGTCGCTGACCTCCGAAAGAGTCCGTTACCGATGCCGGATGATAGACACCCTGATCAGTTCATCAAAAACAATATAATCATGTTAGATACGAACGTCTGGTTCCTGGCTGTGAAGAAACCACAACGGCAGAAAAGAAAGGGGGGGGGGGGGGGGGGTATCGCTTTTATTTGCTGGACGCACGTTGGCCGCTGAGCACTTTTTCGTCGTTTGCTGGTTTGGACAACGTACATTATTGATCACAAGACGTTTCTTTGAGAGTGGATGGTGGGTGAACACTCTCTTCGTAAAGGAGGTGGTGTATTTCAGGATATTTGGGGAAGAGATAGGGATTTTTTTCTTTTCTTTTTTGATTCAGTCTCGGTGTCACACCCCGATCCCTGCACGTTTATTGATTTTGTGAAAGTCTACCTGCCCCAAATTCTCTCTCTCCATACACGCACGCACGCACGCACGCACAGCGTTCGTCTCGTATCACTCGCAAAATGTGAATAGACGTTTGATGCTACCGTTGCCACTGGGCAAGTTTGTCACTCTTTCTTTTGTCAAAATTCTTGGTTTCAGATGTGTATAAAAGTCAAAAGATCAGAAGCGATGGTGATGAAGTCTGAACAACAGTGGAGAAGCCCCCTCAAGGTCTTTTCCTCTTCGTCGCTGAATGCTTAGAGATGTTAGAGAGAATCATAGCTGGTGTTTCTACACAATCAAAACCTGAGCTAAACACTGCGTCATATGTGCCAGATTTAGTGCAGACTGATATATATATCTGTTTAGAACTATCCCATTCAGCATTCATCCGAAACAGAGGGATTTTCCTGTGTCGGGCACGATGGATCTTTGTCCTCTCTGTCTGTGTCTGTCTGATTAAAAAAGAAAACATCTTTTCCGTTGGCCTCGTTTTTTCCGTTTCTGTTCTTCCAGTCTAGTTTCTCCCACTGACCACCTTTTTTTTCACCAAACTGCGTGACTTCAGCTGGAGTGGTTTTTGTTTCCATGTGTCTGTTATTAAAACATTTCTGGCTGGAAGGATATATGCTGTATGCTTTCACGATGGGTGTGCATTCGATTGATTGTAAATCAGATCTGGTGACAATGAATGGAGAGAGAGAGAGAGAGAAAGAGTGGGGCGGGGAGTCGTCCGCTAACCGTTTGCACAGGTGTCGTCGGAAAGAGAGGGATGATTTATTTAAACTGAGAACACTGTGTGTGTGTGTGTGTGTGTGTGTGTGATTTAACACAGGAGATAATCGAAGCTCTCTCTCTCTCTCTCTCTCTCTCTGTGGGGAGGGGGAAGGGGGCGTCTTACGCCAGTGCATTGATTATATAATCATTATGACGTATATTTGATGTCATGTGAAAGGTCTATTCACATTTTGCCCGCCAGCTTTTTGTTCGCCAGCTTTTTGTTCGAAGAAGGATTTATTTTTTCACGTGCTTTCAGTAATAGTTTCATCCCTTATCGACCACCGCTGTCGGCTGGCATGCATCATGTACAGTCTGCCACTCTGTCTATGTTTGTCTGTCTGTCTGTCTGTTTCTTCCCTCCCTCTCCCTCGTTCTCTCCCCGTGTTCTCTTCCGATGATTTAAAAAAAAAAAAAAAAAAAAAAAAAAAATATATATATATATATATATTTTTTTTAAAGTAAGAAGAATCTTTTACGCAGCAACCAGCTTTCGTTGAACTTGCAGATGAGGTGTCCCATCTGACGAACGAGAAGAAGAAAGAACTTGCAGATACTGTTTAAAGCAGAGACATGCGTGCGCGCTTGCATACGTGCATGCGCGCGTGCGCGTGGCTGACGAAAAGCAAGACGAGAAAGAATGCCGGTGGTTGGGATGCAGCAAGGGGTACCCTTACTGCAGTGTTGTGTTCGTGTCCAGAGTTGCACGTTCAGCAGTTGGAGGGTGTAGGTACATAATTAGGTTATACGGCAGTACGTGCCCGGATATATTCCTCTCAGTGTAGAATTTGTCCGGAGAGACGAGGCAGCAGATTCCAGAAACGTTCGTGGCGGTATGCTTGATGCCTGTGTAGCTGCTGCTGCTGCTGTCACTGCGAGGTGGTGATTATGGAGGTAACCAAACGGAATCTGTCTGGATTCATGTTGTTTTTATTTCATTGTTTAGTATTGTTTTGTTTGTTTCTTTCGCGTGATCTGTTTTTTGGACTTAAAAAAAAAAAAATCCTAACTCGTGCAAAGTGTTATATTTTGATTTCAATGGAGTATGCGGCATAACAGAATTGGTTGCTTGGGGAAAAAAGTAACTTTTTTTTTCAGAGATAAGTATTATATCTTAATTGCTGTTTTTATTGTTGTTGTTTTTTGTATACCTATTTTCGTTCCACATAATTATGTGTAACTGCTTCATCGGTAGAATGTGGATGAGACGCACAGGGATGACTCAAGCATCAAAGTTTTTTTTATATATAATTATCTCCCTCGCGTCTGAAAAGGTGCTTACAGATTCACCAAAGAACGTTGTCTCCGCTTTCACCCATGACTAAGTTTGAAGCTCACACGTACTGTAGGTGGTGGAACATTACCCTGTCTGCTCTGCGGTTTGTTGGCATTTCCAAGCAGCAGCTGATGATGAAAGAGTACTGAGGGCAGCTTTCTTTCTTTCTTTCGGTTGGTGGTGATGATGGCGACGACGACATGCCAATACGTTGCCCGCACGGCAGCCGTCATGATGGTGATGAAAGAATGCGGGTCGGTAAGGACGCCACGGGAGAGGGTGGGGTGAATGTAGTGGGGGCGGCAGTAGGGTGAAAGAGAGATTGGGGGGGAAGGCCGTTGCAGATGTCGCCGTTTGTTTTCATGATTTAGTCGTTTATGGAAACGGCACTCCCCGGCCCCCCATACCCCCTCGGAACCCACCCCTTCCTTCTCCTCAACCCGAAGTCCCAACTGTTGTTCGTAGTCCAAATTGTATGCGTATACATGTTATGTCTACTGTATGCCTGATTTGATTTGATTGATGACGGTCGACGCTTTTCACACTACGAGTGAAGCTCCACTTCTCCCATTTTGTTCGGTTATCGCTTTGTATGGAGTTCTTGAAGCACTGGCTGCAGCAGAACATTAATCTATGTTTGGTGGTTCGATTCTTAAAGAAAAACAAGCCCGTGCAGTTTTAATATAGTATTTTTGTATGAATTGCAGTAGAGTTGTTTCGCATCCAGTCGTGTTCCCGGAACTGTGAATATACATTTTTTTTTTAAATTGTAGAGACGGTAGATGTATTTCATTTTCAATCCGAAATTTGTCGTCTTGAGCAGACTTTCTGTCACGATATCGATTTATTTATCTGCTGACTTTATGCGTAACCATGAAACTGACTGAGAAAACATATTTTGCCGTGAAATAAATGATGCTGTTACTTTTTTTTTTCTCTTTTTTTTTTTTAACTACTGATTTTCTGTTTGATCCGTCTATCAGAAATGATAGGATAACTTGACTATGAGGTCATCATCCACAGCAAAAACGTACATACACGCGTACGTACACATACACGTACACGCACAGGCACACAACACACACACACACATGCACGTCGACCATGACATCCGCCAATCTGTCGTCAGATCCAAACGACTAACCCCCCCACCGCCCCACCACACCAACGTCACCGTGTTTTTTTGTTTTTGTTTGTTTGGTTTTTTTCCCCCTGAATATTCATGCAAAGCTCTTTTCCGCCGTTGGCTGGCTTCGTCTGTGGACCGGCTGAGTTGACGCCACTGCCGAGGTTGTTATTGATGACTAATAATGATGGCGACGAAGCAGGAGCAGGCTTGCACGGATGAAACAGATGTCGTCGTGCACTGGTGTACGTGTGGGCGTGATGGTGCATGAAAGCTGTGGTTCTGTTCTGCGTGCATGCGCTCACTAAAGCATGGGTGGGTGCTTTGTTACGTTGTAAGTTTCGGCACACTCGTAGTGGGATAATTAATTGGTCTATTTTGTCTCTAGGTTTGGGGGGTGGGGGGATGTCGGAGGGGGGGAGGAATGGGGGTGAGAGGGGGATAATCCTCCTTTTTTGACAAGCGTCCAAACCCATTCACTGATCCAGTCTGGAAGCTTAGGGGGGAAAAAAGGGGTGGCGGGGGGTGGGGGGGTGCGGGGAGCACAAGAAACTGACTGGTCCGCTGCATGATCTTTGGTGGTTTTGCACTGCTCGGTTTGAAAGCTGTTTAGCGGATACTTGCAGGGAGTATTTATATTGGAGCTTTGATAATTTCCCACTCCTTTCATATGCATATGCCTTAATCGGATGTTTAAAAAAAATTTCCCCCAATATCCCGGTGTTTTTCTGACAGAAAAAAACCCAAACAAAAACGTCTTGGGTTAAGAAAAGTTGTGTAGCAAGAACAGACATTACAATGTATTGTTGTGGAGAAACGAACGAGAGGAGGAAGGAGGGGGGGGGGGGGGGTACAGGGAGTTGGAATAGTGTGTGTGTTGGGAGGCTTGAGGGGGGGTGAGGGTGGGGGGATGCAAATCAACGAAATTTGACGTATGAGGTCAGAGGACAGTGCATGTGAAAAGGAAACAGGACAAAGTAGTGTGTTTGTTCGTTTTTGCCTCTTTCTCTATTCTTTTTTTTCTCTTTATTTTCGTGTTTCAGTAACTTTTTTTCAAACTGAGAGGTAAAATTGCACTGGCTCTTAGTGCTGCAGCCTTGGGGGGTTAGTTGGCCTTTGGGAACCATCCCAACGCCGACTGTCCTAAAACCCTCTTGGCCTAGAGAGTGGGGATGTAACTTGGGCAAGACACTCTCCACTATAATCAAATTCTAGCCCAAATAGTCGGACAGCAGTTGCCTCCTCTGCTGTTCTGATGGTCATAGTCGGACACGACTGACTATCATATATATATATATATAGTAATATACCTTTTGAAATGGAAAACAGAGGATTATTTTGGGGGGTTTGGGGGGACGCGTCGGACGAGGATGGGAGTGAATGAGTGAATAGTTGTTTCTTTTAAACGTTGTTGGGTCGATGTCCGGAGACGTGGACTGGTCGCTTTGTCATAGTCATAAGGTAAACACTGTGACTTCGTCATTCCCTGTGCTTTACCCATTACTTATGCATCTATCTATCTATCTACATAAGTCTCTCTCTCTCTCTCTCTCTCTCTCTCTCTCTCTCTCTCTCTGTGTGTGTGTGTGTGTGTGTCCTGAATAAGCAGCACAGTGGAGAGAAAATAGAAGCATTGCAATCTCAGGTTCGATTTTTCAGAGAAGTGATTTTGAGTGAAGGTCAAGTTTTGAGTAGACGAGACACTAATTCTGTCTACATTTAATCTAACCATCATGGGATAAACAGGAAAAGTGTAGGTAATAATATGTATATGACCTGAAGAGTCTTGATTTCTAGTCAGCTCATTGCCACGATTCTATGTCAGTTTTGATACAGGTCAGCGCTGAAACACGTTAGTCATTGAGAATACTGTTCATTAGGATCGAGCACCTGTTTTTGTGATTGAGCAGTTCACTGGGGCTCAGGCGTGGTGTCGGGTCTAATTATAAGAAGATATCACTTTGCATGTAATCTTGTCATGGGTGAATCAGAAACCCGCTGGGTTCAAATCAAATGAAAAATAGAAAAAAGATGATATAAACCAATAAAAGGTGGTTTGCACAGATTACGTGAGTTGGAAGCGATGAATGAAACCGAGTATTTTCTCAGGCTGTCATGCTTAGGGTTTATTTTATTTTATAGTTTAAAAAAGTCTTCTCCCTCTGTTTTCATTGAGTATTTTCTCGGGCTCTCAAGCTTTAGAGTATTTTATTTGCTCTTATATATATATATATATTTTTTTTTTTTTTTTTTTTTTTTTTTTGTGTGTAAGTATTCAGTTCCTCTGTTTTCATTGAATATTTTCTCGGGCTGTCTCTTTTTTTTCTTTTTTTTTTTTCTTTTTTTTCCCTCCCCAAGTTGAAAAAGAAGGGTATCCCATTCCCCCTTTTCATTGTGATTTAACGACGAGTGGTGTGTGGGGGTCAGGAGGAGTTATGGCGCTGTTATAGAATTGTGTGGAAAGCCCGCCCACCGAGCGAGCGAGTCTCAGTGGATGGATGTGGTTGTGGGTGCGGGAAGCTAGGAGGGGCACAGCCCGGGCAAAACGCTGTTTTTATTGTCGCCCTTCTGTCGACTTGCCCCAGCAGTGGAGCATCCTGTCTGTCCATATCCCTCCACCTCCTCTTCATCCCCGCCTTTGTCATTTACTTCTTTTGTCTCTCTGTCACTCCGTATCTCTGTCTCATTTCTCTCTTGACGTTAAAGCCAGAGAGAATATGCACGGCCTTTGCTGTGTTGGAAGAGAAGAGTTATCTTGGGTATGGAGGCGGGAGGGCAGGGAGTGGGTAAGGGATCAAAGACAGACAAAACCAACACGCTTTTAGTTCTTTCTTCGGTCGCCCTGAACCCTCCCGTTATTCCACATCCACCATCTCATGCTCACTGACACATACATAATTTGCGCGCGCGCGCGCGCACACACACACACACACAGAAGCGCTCGCACACACACAGAGGGAGATGAATGTGGTTGGGGTGTTCTATAGATCACGAAATAATGGACTACAGGGGACGGGGTTAGGGCGTGCGTAACGTGAAATTATTATTGAGTACCCCCAGAGAACAATTAAGAGCCTTTACATGGGACATCTGTTTAAAACAAAACAAAAAACAAAACAAAAACAAAAAAAGAATCAGTCCTTCACAACACAGACTGCCGCTAACCGATATTGTGAGCTTGTACCCTAACCGTTAGGAAATCCCCTCCCCCCCCCCCCCCCCCCCCCCTAACCCCCACCCACACACACACACATCGAAAGAGAGAAGAGAAAAAAAAGAACAACAAAACCGGAAAGTGCAGTTTGAAATGTTGTTTATTTGCCTTCAATAGCTTTGAAGAAAGGAAAAAAGGTATTAGAAAAAAAAAAAACGAACACTGAACGGTTGGTTTTGTGGAAGCAAATTTGAGCTCTCGGTGTACGAACTCCGTTTACTTTTGAGTGGAGGAATGTTTGATCGATAGAGCGAGACCTATACAGAACGTGGGAGAAGCAGGTGTTAGACATTCCCATACCTATATGCAACGTGAATGTGGTTAGTAGTTTTCCTGATTTGTGTGAGATTTAGTTTTTTTCTTTTTTTCAAATTTCCGTTTAAGAAACGTGCCTTTCGTTGAAATGGAATTTAGCACGTCAAGGAAGTTGGATCAATAGCGTAAAGGGTTGAGCTGAAAATCGTGAACATAACCAAAACTATGGGGTGTGTGTTGTGTGAGCAGAAGCTGAATGACTTGGCTGTGGTTTCAGAATGAAAGCAAGATAAAACAGTAAATTCATCTTGTAGCGATGTTAGGATAATTTTATTTTAAAGTTTTGCTGTTCACTGTCACAGACTGAGAATTATAGTTAATATGTAGTTATAATGCTGCCTTAATTCTTATCGAGCGGTGTTTGTGTTCTTCGTTGTGATTTGCTTCCACCTTACCAAATTTATCGTCAAAAGTGTCATTGGTTCATTGAAGCTCAATGGAAGTTCTGACATGATATTGCGCCCTTTGTCAACTGGGCCACAGACAACAAGAATGGAGTGGTTATCATTGGTAGTTGTTTTTACCTTTACAAACAAAAAGCCTGTTATGTTTGATACAGATCATTTATCAAAATGTGTCCGTAACCTTGCGGTTCCATGGAATTTAAAGCTGGGTTGTTATTCTGTGAATCACGAATTCCACACGGCTTTTGAAGTTAGCCGATAATGTACACTTAAATAGAGTCCTTAAGATCGTGTATCTTGGCACTAAGCAAGTAAACTGTTCCCTCCCAGTCACAGGTTTGTTGCACGTTCCAGTCCAGAAAACCAAATGAGCGTGAAATGAACCTGGCCGCTGTACGTGTTCGCACTTCCGTTGGCTGACCCTTGTGGGTGAGAAAGTAAGTCCGTGCCCAGTGTTTATGTTCAGCAGCTTGGGTTCAATGAGAACAGCCGCTCCCATGTTACTACCCCGGACTGACCGGCCGCTCCTGTAAGTTCATCTACTCTGTGTGTGTGTGTGTTGAGAGAGAGAGAGAGAGAGAGAGAGAGAGAGAGAGAGATTTTCCTCATCCTCATCCTGATTCCATCATGTACTATTCCCGAGTCCCGTATCAAATAGATTGCCGGAACACGAATGAGATAACGGAAGACCATCCTCCCACCCATCCCCCCCTCCTCCCCCTTCTTTTTTTTTTTCTTTTCTTTTCATTTTTTTTTTTTTTTTTTTAATACGGTGGGATTGGGTTGTTGGGGAAAAGGGGTGGTAGTAATTGTGGAGAAGTAGAGCGGTAGGATTGTTCCCATCCCCGTCCCCCCCCCCCCCCCCCCTCTCCCCCTCAAGGCCTTCCGTCTTCCATCTCCCACCTCTCCACAGACCGTGCAAGCTTCTGTGTCGCGCGGCTTTTCTCCCCTTTACCCCCTCGCCTCTCATTCCCCACCCTTCTTGCTAATGTTTGTCGTATACACCCCCTCTCATTGCTTTCATTCAGTCCCAGTCGTACGTTATGTGTGGAGAAGGGGGGAAAGCGTGGGCAGCGGTCGTGAGAGCGTTGTCCGCTGGAGTGTCCACTTTTAAGAGCGTTCGTCTGTCCGCCCAGAAGGGCGTGCCTGTCTGCCTGCTTTGTGCGGTGTTTGGTTAGAATGACTCGTTTTTCCGGTCATTTTTGTCGACTTACCAGCAAGAGTCGGTCAGCATTGATGTCCGGGACAAACCTCTACTCGCAGCTGTCATGTGAGATGATGGAGTTGGTGACAGATGTGGAGTGGTTGTTGTAAACCCTTGTCGTACGGAGTGTGCAGTTGGTTTTGGACCGTGCTGCGTTGTTTGTCTTCGCTGTAAACTCGGGACACTTTGAGCGGGGCTGTAAATTTATAGTGGGTGCTGTACTTTTTCTTTTCGTAGACTTGTTTTGCTCTGTTCGCGTATTAAGTATCGAGTGCGGTTGCTTTTCCATGACTTGAACACAGACCCAATTCTTCCCATCGCTGTAAAACTCGAGAGCAAGAACTTTTTATCTGGAATAGAGACTGTTCCACCCGTCGCTTTCAATCGGGAGTGTGTTCGGTTTTTATCTGACCAAGAGACTCGGTTCTGAAGTCGCTGTAAACCTCAGCGCAGTGATTTGAACGTTTGTCGTTTTTGTTCTCTCGTCTTTGTTAACCTGAGTGCAGTGGGTTTTAACGCAGATAGCAGATAGTATTTTTGCTTTTGCCATGAACTGAATGATGCATTGCCGTGAAGGCTGAGTGTGTTTGAAATATCTGCAGGTAAAAGCCACATGATCATGAGTTAAGATGATCTTAGTATGCATATTGTTTATTTGTATTGTTGACTAACGATTAGTGCACAAAAATCGGAGCGGATGGAAAGCAGGACAGTGTGTTTACTGGCACAAAAAAAGAAGAAAGAAAAGGAGCGAAAAAAAAAAACGAAAAAAAAAACCCAACCCGAATTCCGTGACAGGCTACATACCCCATCCATCAACTGACTACAAGCACTAAACTTATGTGAGAGTTCCATCAGTACTTGGCAATATTGATCCCGGTCCATCCAGATGTGTATGCTCCCCCCGCCCCCTTCCAGATACGTAAAATATGCATTGAGTACCTTAAATGGTGCACGGTACGGTTACGTGCATAACTGAGAAGCTTTTTCTTAAATGCGGTCATCGTTGAACCGTGGGAATCTGGTAGCATTGGCATGTAAATAAGCCGGTGTGTGGGGCTGCGTAATTACAGTGCGCGAGAAGTTTTACCTGTCTGAAAAGGGGGTCAGGTTTCGGCTTGACTGATCGTCATGAGAGGGGTTGTCATAGCCTCTTAAGTCCTTGAGGGTTGGAAAGATTGAGAATGGTGGTTTAAACAAGTAAGATGTATACGTGTGCACTTGCACACACACACACACACACACACACACACGCACACACATGTCCACGCGCGCAGCGACAAGTCCGTGAAACGCCCAGTGTTGTGTACAGACACTGTCAAGGGTTGCCCCGTCGTTTCCTTGTGCCTATTTTGGCGTCACGGCGTTGTGGGGTTGGTGTTAGGGTGGCATGTGACGAGGTGCCGAGATGAATAGTCAGAATGATGGGAAATGTATATAATGATGGCTGTGTAGCCTTTTAGGCGGTGTTCTGGTGCATGCACAGTCAGCAGTTTCTTCTCGTCCGCCTTTATTTACTAAGCCTGTCGGTCACACTGGTTTCTTTGTGCTGCAGTCCTTACAGCGAACAGGATTGGGCGACAACGCCCACTGTCCTAAAGCCCTCTGGGCCGAGAGAGTTGGGATCTAACTTGGGCAAGACACTCGATCTCCACTTTAATCAAATACTCGCCCAGATAGTCAGGACAGCAGTTGCCTCCTCTGCTGTTCAGATTGATTGATTGATTGATATGGACACATATATAGCGCCTATCCTCGGTCGGAGGCCAAGCTCTAAGCTCTGATGGTCAGTGTCGAACACGATTGTCTATCATATCAATTTTGGGAGTAACGGTTTCTCTGCCGGTGCGGGTACTGTGTAACGCTGCTTCGTGGTACGAGTGAAACGAAAATGAAAGCAATTTTTCGTTAGAATGATAATGATAATAATAATATTAATTTATTATTGTTATTATTGATAACGTCGTTTCGCCAGTGACTTTTTTTCTTTGTTCAGTGTTTTTTGTTAAAGTGTGAATTCACCCCAGCTCCTCACTTTCGCCGAGGAGTGATACGGTCATCGCCTTAGAGTGCAGCTTGGTTCTCAGTGAAGCAAGGTCTTTTTGCTGCCTTGTTTATGGTCGGCTGACCTTGATTAAACAAGGTGTTGGATGTGATCAGTGCCACAGGATTATCCTCCGAAAGTGGGGACGGGGATTGATCGAGTACCGCTGCAGGGAGGCAGTGTGGTTGGGGGGTGAAGTGGGTGGGGATATGGTATGGGTGGACGGGGTTTGTATCTAGCAACACCAGACAGACGTTGTTTTGACCTTTGCGGGGTCGGGCCTGATGGCGTCGCTTTAATCCCCACCGGACCCCTTCTTCCCCCTCACCCCCTTCCTCCAACCACCCCCTCATCCCTTTCGCGCTCTCCCCGACCAGATTTTTTTTTCTTCTTTTCCTTTCCCCCCCCCCTCTAATACCGCGTTTGCCGCCTGTCACGGTCATGAACCAGGCACAGTTGTATCAGGCTCGCACTACAGTCTACACGACTAATGTGTTCTGGTTTGTGGTGGGAAGCAAGCGAAGGCTCAGTCTGGGTTGCATTTTCCTCTCGTTTCTTTAAACTAAAAAAAAAGGGTGAAAAAAGTATTTGAGACTAAGGGAGAGTTAACTATATAGCCTGTTATTTATTGCTCAAGGCTTGACCTGAGGTAATGTTAACCTGCAACCTTGAGATTTTTTAATTTTTTATTTTATCGTCTTGGAGTCGGGTCATTGTCGTCGAGTACGCTGAAGGCCGGATTTTATGGAGAGGGAGGGTGGGGGTGGAGGGGGGTCTTTATTTGGGGCATTGACAGATGGGCGTTTAGTTATCTCGACACCAGAGAGGAGATGGGCTTGTTGGTGATCGTGGAACCTGGGGCATGGTTATAATTATTATCAGTGCAGGACCCCTCGCCACCACCTTGATTTTACAGCCTGATAGCGCTCAAGCACGTGAGCTGATTCGTAGCGTAAACTTGACAGGTTTTAGTTCTAACCCTTCCCATGCTACTAGTTCTGGTTTTTTTGCAGCTCTTGACACACGTTTGTATAAAGGAGAGAGAGAGAGACAGAGGAGGCTGGTGGGGGAGTGGGGAGAATATAAATAAAAATCGCGGTCAGTTCGTCTGCGGCGAGTTCGACCGACGAGAGACGACGGATCGATGGAGAGAGAGAGAACGGGGCAGCCGTGTTGAGTCAGCGACTGGGGCTTGTGATGTGAGAGGGGGACAACATTGGGAGTTTGGTCCTTGGTGTGCGTGTGTCTCCTCTTCCAACTGCTCTCAGCATCGCTTTAAAACAACAACAACAACAAAGCTACCACGTTCAGCGAGGAGCATGGTCGCATAGAGAGAGATAGTCGGGAGTCGATTTGTATGTGGTAAAAAAAGAAAGAAAAAAAGGATAATTGTTCTCTCCTACATGCGATGGTGATTTTGAGAAAAGGTTTTGACTTCAGTGCGTGAGTGTTTGTGTCAAGTATACAGTGCTTGGAAAGGAAGAGAGAGGGAGACGGAACTTCTTTTGTCTATCTCTCACTCTCTCACAGGGTACAGAGCTGGTTTGCGTGTCTCGATGATGAGGGGGGTGACGGTTTAACGACACAGGAGACAGACTTTTAAAAGATTGTGTGTGTGGTGTTCTGAGTTGAGTGCAGAGGTTTTGAAACACTTTGTGCTGATGGACCGAGGGGTGGTCTCTCGCTATCGAGCGTGACAAGACTGTTCTCTTCGAATTTCATCTCGACAGTCATCATCAGTGTAGCTTTTGTTTTGCTTTTCTTTTTTTCCTGTGACAGTGGTCAGCACCATGGATATGGAAGACAAGTTCTTCGGTTTGAGAGGTAAGAGGCTGTCGTATTTTGTTACATTTTTTCTCTTTTTTTCTTTTTTTTTCTTTGCTCCGAAACCTTGGCTCCTGTTTTTTGTCAGCCGCTGGGCAGACAGCTCGGTGAATGTTGACAGACGATCGCCTCGAAACGCGCGAGCGTGTTTACGCACTGTCTCTCCGTTTCCCTGTTTGTTTCTCTGTCTGTCTGTCTGTGTGTCTGTCTGCCGGTTTCCTGCATTTTGTCTGTAAGTCTTAGCCTGCATACTCACAGACACTGTGTATTGTACACGTGCACACGCATAAAACAAGCCACATAAAGGGTGTACCCACATACTTAACAGTTGGACATCATACTGTAATTGTGTTCATTTATTAGTGATTTGTTAGATGTCCCTGCGCGTGCACGCACTCACACACACGCGCGCGCGCGTGCAGGCACACACACAGACACGCACACACACACACACACACACAACCACGCACGTGCACCCAGGCACGCACACACACACACACACACACACACACACACACACGCGTTACGTGTCAACGCAAGCACACGAACTTGATACAAACACTTTTTCTTCCGTCATTTCTCTCTCTCGGTCTGTCTGATTGTCTGTCTGTCTCCCTCTCCCTACCCCTGTCTTTCATCCCCACCCCCACCCCCTCATTCTTTCTCTGTCTCTGTCTCTCTCTCATTCTTCCCCCTCTCTCTGTCTCGTTTGCTTCCCACCCCTTCACTCCCCCGTCACCCACCACCACCAACCCCTCTTGCTGACAAAGTCTCTCGATCGTCTCTCCCCGACTTGTGTTAAAACGCGGTGGTGAGTCACTGATTGTGTCGTGCGGTTTGACAGATTGTCTATCGATTTGTGGCAATCGATTTATCATCACCAATGGCAGATGTTTAGTGGGGGTGGGGGTGGAGGACGTGATAGGTGGTAAGTGGGTCTGGTTTAATGTATGTTTAATAACGAACACGAGTGGTGTTTGGACTTTTTTTTTCCCCTTTCCTTTCTTCTCCTTTTTAATGTTAACAAACGAACGAACGCGGGTTCTTACTCGACACAGTCTTAACTCCTTGCTGTTGATATTTACTGGTGTGACACTTTTTGTGATCGTAAATTTTGTTGTTGTTGTTGTTGATAATTGAAAAATTTTTTTAAAGTATTTTTTAAAGGGGGGTGGAGGGAAGGGGTAGGGGGCATAAGGGGTGGGAGGCGGACTTGAGAGGCAGGACGCTGGTGTTGCCCCACCTTTGTTTTGTTTTGTCTGGCTTTTATTAACCGGTTAATTGAATTGATCAGGTCATTATTTATGGTTTGTGGCACGGCATTGATTGGTTTGATGTGGAAACTCCAGTCCTCGACAACAGAAACATGTTGCCGTCTCCACAGCCATGCGTAAAATGAATAAACAATCAGACAGACATAGGTTTAAGGAGAGTTCTTTTTTCCCAAACGCCCTTAATATGACATTCACATTTTTGTCTGACGCACTTAGGCCCTTTAGTAATACCGGAACATTCTTTTTTTTTGCGTGCATACGCACGCGCTAACACACACACACACACACACACACACACACACACACACACACACACACACACTTGCGAGCGCGCGCACTCACACACACACACACACACACACACACACTCACTCACTCACTCACTCACTCACTCACTCACTCACTCACACTCACACTCACACATTTACACACTGTGACCAGACGCTAGGGAATTCGCTAAAGGTCTCATGCTGTGTTTTTAGTCTTGAGCGAGGACTTATTTTTGCAAAGTATTTTGTGGATATGATTACACACGTCTTAAAACACCTACGTTGAAAGGGACATCCAAAGCCTTTCACCTGAATAATATCCCATGAACTGACTATTGGCGCGAGCACGCGCGACACAGGCACCCGCAAACACACACACACACACACACACACACACACACACACACATGCGCGCGTGCGTATACATAGTGGACTTGAAAGACGGTTTGCCAAGGACTTAAGTTTAAAACCCAGACGAAGTCTGTGCCAAACTGCTGAAGTGGGGGAATTCGCAGAATTTCTCTCTTTCCAGGCAGTTCGTGCCTCGGAAAGGTGGGATGGGATGGGATGGGTTGGTGATTGTGTGTGTGTGTGTGTGTTGGGGGGTGAGGGGGGAGATTGTGTGTGTGTGTTCGGGGGTGAGGGGGTTCATAAATTCCTTGGAGGTATCAAATATCTGCCTGCTCATAGTGTGGTTTCTTCGTGAATTTAATGTATACTGCCAGTTTGATGGAACGCTTTTTCAAAAAGAAAAAGAAAAAAATCGATATTGAATCACCACACCACAGCATGTAGATGATGGATGACTCGCTGATGAAACTGAATGTAGTGGAAAGAGGAATAACTGTATCCTGTTCTCTCAAAGTACGAGTCTCCCCTCCCTCCCTCCTTCCCTCTCTCTCTCTCTCTTACTCCCTATTCCACATGTCTGTCTTGTTTTTCTTTCTCTTGGTCTCCCTGTCTCTCACGTCACTCTCCAGCACACTGCTACTGCTAGGTGCATGTACCCATGTACATAATTGTTAAGTGCTGTTGACGGCTGCCAGAAAACCACAGTGTAGAAATAGAGCAGTCAAGGTTTACCGCCAGATAGCAACAACAACAAGAAAAAGTTGTCATTTCGTTCTCTGGAGTCATTCGTGAATTTGCCATTTCCTTCTCTGGAGTTGGATATGACATGGCGATTTAGTTGCTATTGTTTGGTTTCTCTTTCGACTTTCTCCATTCTGCCAAGGAGTATGAACGCTGGAACTTGTGCAGCGATAGTTTTGACTTGTTGACCATACAAGTCTTTGGACACTGTTTCTTGGCTAGTCTGCTCACACCCAGTTGTAAGGACTTGATACCCAGATACGGACACTTTCGGTATTTTTTCTTTCTCTCCTTTCTTCGCGCCAGTGTACAGAATCAATACTTTCTTGGACAATCTATATCTGATGGTCGATACTCTTATGGGTCCAGAATCAGGAGTGGAGCGGGTTTTTTTTCTGGAACTTACAGTTGCCCCTTTGTCACTGGTATACACACATTTTGTGGCCTCCTAAAAAAAAGATATAGATAAATGAATGAATAGATAAATGAATAAATAGTAAAAATCTGTCAGTAAAAATCTAAACGTGGTTTAGAAAAAAATAACAACTTTATGATTATATGAGTCTGTGGGAAATGGAATCGACAGGGGAAAAGTCTTATTTGATATTGTCATCGTCTAATCTTCAGCAGCAGCAGCAGCACCGCACACACACGGTTTGCAGATATGATCACGTAAGCCATACTCTTTATTTTTAGCAACACAGATATCCGGTTTCCATGATAGTGTCGGGGAAGGGGTGAAAAAAAAAAGAAAAAAAAAAAAAGAAGGCGGAGGTGGAAAGTCGAAAGAGAAACTCGAACAATAGCAACCAAATCGCCATGTCATATTCAGCTCCAGAAAATGAAATGGCAACTTGACGAATCACTGCCACATGACCTGTCGCCCGAAAGGGGGGCTGACATGTGTATGAATTGCTTGTTGTATTGTCCTCGCAACCGAAACAGTGGAGGGTGGGGGTTGGGGTGTATTCATGTACATTGTGTGTGTGTGATTATGCGCGTGTTGGTAGTGCAGGGTGGTGTGTGTATGTGTGTGTGCGAGTGCGTGCGTGCGTAAGGCTGGTGTGTGTGTTCATTGCACAGCGTCAAATGAGTCGAATCGCTAACGTTGATTTTATGCGTACAGGCACACTGCAGGTGAACAGACGCACAAATAAACAGACACGCGATCTAGTTCTGGCTTCTCCGCTGTCTCTCTGTTTGTAACTGTTTGTCTGTCTGTCTGTGCATATATGCACAGTGATATGCACATACAACACGCACGAACTCATGCAGAGTCGCAGATAAAGTGTGGAACTTTTTTCCCCCGCTGTTGTGGCTGTGAACATGCCAGTGCATGAGTATAGAGAGTTTGATTGCGCCATGCATTTTTATATTCATTCGTTTGTTCTTTTCGTTGTGCTGACAATCTGTCTCTTTCTCCCGCTCTCTCTCCCCCCTCCCCCTTTCCTCCTTCATCTCTTTCTCCCCCTCTCTCTTTCTCTGTCTCTGTCTCTCTTTCTCTGTCTCTGTCTCTCTCTCTCTCAGTCACAACATGTAACACGAATATGCGCTATTACACATACAACGCACGCACAGCACGTTCGCATGATTCTCCATATTTTCAGAGTTACGCACGGAGCTCTGATTATGACCCCCCATCCACCTCCTGATTCCTCCCCCCCCCCCCCCCATCTCCCCCTCCCCGTCTATCTCTCTCTCTCTGTCATATAACATTTCTTGTACCACACACACACACACACACACACACACACACACACACACACACACACACACACACACACACACACACACACACACACACACTTCCTGGTCTCTGTCCCACAGAACATTTCACACACACACAACAGACACACCTCCACCCCCCTAACCCCCCCCCCCCCCCCCAACCCCCCATCTCTTTCCTTCTGTGTGTACATCACATGACACGCACGTGCACATGTACGCGCTAGTGTGTCTGAAATTTGGAAGTCGACTAAGACCGAAATAACATACTCTTTGTGGCTGGTGATACAAAAAACAATGTCAGATTGTCACCGGCAGTCGCGTTGGGTTGGTATTGCAGCACATGGACTGACTCACTGGTTGCCATATGGAGTTCAGTTCAGTTACTCAAGTAGGTGTCACTGCGTTGGGACAAATCCATATATGCGCTACACCACATCTGCTAAGCAGATGCCTGACCAGCAGCGTAACCCAACGCGCTTAGGCCATGACATCATGGAGAGTGACAGCTATACAGTAGTTGGCTGCCACACTGCTCAAATAATGTGAGAGAGAGAGAGAGAGAGTGTGTTGTAAGAATATCTCCAGGCTGCTTTCACGTGGTTCCAACACCCATACTGAGACACTAACGCGCAGACCTACCTCAGTAACTGTCTGTTAATATAGATGCTTCATTTTCGTCTCTCTTCAACCTTCCCCAGCCCTGCTTTCTCCTTACGTGAAAGGTTGTTGAGCGGTCTGTCTGTCTGTCAGCGCACCTGTCTGTCTGTCTATGCTTCTGTCCCTCTCGCAAACAACCTGCATGCTTAAAACATGACTGTCAGGTTGGCGTCTGTGCCGTGTTCAGTCTCTCTCTCTCATTCTCTCATTCTCTCTCTCTCTCTCTCTCTCACTGTCTTTGTCTCATTCACACACACACACACACACACACACACACACACACTTTTTGTCTCTCTCACTTTTTGTCTCTCACCCACCCTCCCTCTCTCTCTCACACACACTCTCTCATCCCCTCTCCCCCCACCCCCCGCCTCCACCCCCACCTCTCCCCTCACTTGACTAGGAAGCATCCCAGCAACGCTCAACAGGCCCTGTTGCGGCATATAATATTGTCGCCCCTGAATGGATTGTCACCGGCGACAGTTCGTGCAGCCCTTACTGCACGTATTGTCGCCCCTCTGCACTGTTCCTGTTTTTGTTGTGTGCGTATGTTCGTGTGCTTGTATGTGTGAGTGTATGCACGTGCGTGTCTGAGAGTACATTCGTGTTGATGTAAAAGGGGTGTGTGGTGGAGAGGATGGGGTATACTATGTGCGGGTGTATTTGGCTTGTGTGTGTATGTGAGTGTGCGTGCATGTTTGCGTGTTGAGTGCGTGCGAATGTGTGTGTGTGTGTGATATTATCTGCGGGGGCGCTGGGTCGTAAAGGTGACGTCACACCTCATGGTGGTTCGGGTTCTTGAGTCGATCGTAAAAGTTGAGTGGATAGTTTGTAAACTGGTCAGGTTTGGCTGCTGTCAGTGTGTGTGTGTGTGTGTGTGTTATCTGCAAGGGCACAGCCCATCAACCATGTTACTCTGGGTCGTAAAAGTTACGTCACAACTCTTCACTCACTCCTCGCAACAGCACCAGTGCAAAGTAAGGGGCGACAATATGTGCAGTGAGGGCTGCACGTATTGTCGCCAGTGACAATCCATGCAGGGGCGACAATACATGCTGCAGCAGGGCCTTTTGAGCGTTGCTGGCATGCCAGGGGGCTCTTTCAGTATGGAACAGTATCTCCACCTTCTGGAAATTTTGCGCCAGAAATAGCTTCTTTCCTGCCGCAGACTTTGGTTCTGGTCTTTTCTCACCCTCCCCGCCTTTTAATTTCTGTCACCTTTTCCTTTCTTATTTTGTGCCTTGATCCTCCAGCTTTAAAAAAAAAAAAAAAATAACTTCTTTCCAAGTAAGCCTAGTTAAGGGTTTGTCTGAATTTTTAAATCTTTTTTTTTTATTTTTTTTTTTTACCTGGGCTTGAAATTTGGGTGTTCTATTTATGAAGTGTTCTTTTTAGCGCCTAGAACGTGCATGAGGCAACCGTTGACAAATTTTTGGTTTTCAATGCATGTTATTACCCATGATTTTGTGCATTATGTTGATGTTCAGGCGTTTTGTTTTTTGTGTTTTTTGTTGTTGTTTTTTTTTTTATTATTGTTGTTTTTAATTTTCCACCAAAATATTGACAGAATAGTCAACGTCAGAGGCATGTTCTGGGTTTATATGCATGAATAAGACAGTTTTTTTCTCCCTTGAGATTTTGTGGGGATCAATAGTCTTTTTTTTCCCCAGCCATGATGATTATGGCCCAGTGCGGTCGGCTGGGCTTTAAGCAACAAAGAAAGAAAACGAACAAGAAAGAAAGAAAGAACTCCTGAAAAGGTCATCTGGCTTTTGTGCGCTTGTCACTGTGTGTGACGGGTCTGTCCGGTGTGTTGAGGAAGTAAAAGGGCGACGATGGGGGAGAAGGGCGCCATTCGTGCATAACTGCATAAATTGGGGGGGAAGAAAGAAAGAAGTGTGTGTGTGTGTGTGTGCGCGCGCGCGCGCGTGTTTTAGACAGACAGACACATGTGTGCGTGTGTTTATGTGCGAGAAGAGAGTTATCAGAGTACTTTGTCATCTCTTGCACATTTATCTGTGCAGACACACACACACACACACACACACACACACACACATATATATATATATACATATACATAATTACCTTTCTGCGCAGACCCCTTTTATCTGTGTTTATCTGTCTGTTATTTGTCTAGTATATATTTTCTAAGCCTCTCTTCTGCTTCCCCCCCTCCCCCCTCCCACCCTCTCTTCCTCTCCCTTTCTCTATTTCTCCTCTCTCTATCTAAAATATGCATATATTCTCCATGAGTAGCCCCCCTAACCCCCACCCTCTCTTCCTCTCCCTTTCTCTCTATCTCTCTCTCTCTCTCTAAAATATGCATATATTCTCCATGAGTAGCCCCCCTAACCCCCCACCCTCCCCACTCCCCCTCATCTGTCTTTTAATCCCTCTTTCGTTCAAATAATTCTTTAATTTTTCAACAGTACACGTGATTACAATGCAAGCAAAGACACAATAACATCTAGAATCTTAAAGCTTATACTGTGCTCGCACGTTGCACTTCAGTTTTAATCCTGCTTTCAATTTCTCTGAATAAAAGAAAGTGTGCTTGCCTTCACGAAACTTCGAAGTAATGACAAGCTGTTTATATCAGGATCTCTGTCTGTCTGTCTGTCCCCGCTTCCCGTCTCTCTCTCTCTCTTGACACGAGGGGTCATTATTGAGTGGTCTGTTTGTTTCTCTGTCTGTCTCGCTTCCAAGCTGTCTGCCTGCATGAAAGATTGATTAATTACATAGCCGTTGGGTTGGCGACCTTGTATCCAATCAACCAGTCTTCACCACTCTTTCATCACGCTTGCACCCACGGACGCGCGCGCGCACACACACATACACACACACGCACGCACATACACGCACACACACACACTCTCTCTCTCTCTCTCTCTCCCCCTTTGGATGAGAGTAGCGATGAAGAAGAGAAAGGTGGAAAAATTCCTCCCTATCGGTGTGAATACATACATTCACGGAAGTTTTTTTTTTTTCTTTTTTTTTACAAAAGTCGCGGCGGTCTAGCTTAAAATTCCCCATAAAGTCAGCCATTGTTGGGGATCATTAAAGCTAAGTGCCTGCGCTTCGTTATTTTTTACGCCTATTGTCTTCACACACTTCAGATGGGAGTCGTTCACTCTAGGTCGCCTGCCTTTTGTGTACCTGTCACTGTGCGTGTTGACTCTATTGGGGGACGGAGGGGGGGGGCGGGGGGGGGTATTATATATGAGGGGGTCGGCTTCTCAGGAATGGTATTAGAGAGAATGGCGGTTTGTGCTTACAATGGGTATATGGGGAAAGGTCTGTGTGTTGGTGCGCGCGCGCGCGTGTGCATCAGCATGATAATGGACTAGACCCAGTGTAAGTTTATAAACAGAAAGCGCCATGGCTACCTGCCCATGACGCCCACCGACCCCCCCCCCCCCCCCCGCCCCCCCCCCTCCCTCCAGTTCCCTTTCCCGTCTCCCTCTCTCTCTCTTACAACGTTTGGTTTGCATAGCTGAAATGAAAGTAAAAATTCTGAACGAATATGATTATACAATATTGCATGAGTGCATTCATTCATTCATTCATCACGGATTTACTGCACCAATGGGATCGGCTTTGCTTTGAAAAAAAACCCCAAAAAACAACAAAACACACACACACACACACACAAACTTGTATTGGGAGGGAAAGGGGAGCAGGCACGGCCGTTGCTGAACAACGTCAACGAGGCGAGCAGACCAAACCACCTCACCTGATCCGCCCTTCTAAAGGCACAAGTGGCCACAGAAAGCATCTGCCCTCCCATAAAATCAGTTCACTGGTGTGGATGTGAACGAGAACTGTGCCTCGGACGAGTATTTATATTTAAAAAAAAAAAAAAAAAAAAAAAAGAAGAAGAACGAAAAGCGTTCGTCGTTTCAGATCGTTCAGTCAGGGAAAAGGTCAGCATTCTGCGTGCCTAAAAACCGAAGGTGTGTTTCTGTCTGGAAACAGCAGCCTCTCGTCGCCTCTACCATCAGGCAGCTCTTTGAAGAGATACGTCCACCTGTGAAGAGATGGCCCGTTCCCTTCTAAGGTAGGACTGTTTTGACAAAGATTAAAAAAAAAAAAAAAATCTACCAGTGGGTTAAGAACGGTGGGCAGTGTTTGCCCACAAACTTCAGAGGCAGCATGCAGTCATGGATCTAAATGTTAACACGAATCTCGGGCATGCTAAAGAAGGGGCACGCGTAGCATACTGGTTTATATGGTCTTTTTTTCTTTTTTTTTCTTCTTCTTTTTTTAAAGCAGCTTGCTGTGTGTTGGACCAGTAGTCGTCTTACAGTAGTATATCCTCCACCAGATAGCGTGTCGCTGTTTGAACTTGGATCCGTTTCGTGAAAAGGGTGGTTCTCGTTTTGGGGGCGTTATACTGTATGTCATTTGAAATGTTATCCTGGTTATTTTATACCGCCCCCACCCCTCATCCCCCCGTGCGATGGATACATTCTAATGCGATGCATGTACAAGGACTGAACAAAGCACACACGCACACACACGCACACACACACACACAAAAGCACACGCTTCCCCCCAGAACTTTATACATGTTTTAGAAATGAACTGCTGAGGATAATTATAGATTATATAGAGAGAAGGAAACGAGTTTGTGTGCGCGCGTGGGAGAGGAAGAGAAAGATTGTAATGTTGTCAGCAATGTCGTCAATGTTTTTTATCAGTTGTGTAGATTTTTTAAATTTTTATATTAAATGTGGGAAACTGGTGCCAATTTTAGTAACATCGCACAGGCGTTAGAATTATGGATTTTGCAAGTCTTGAATACATATAAGTAGTGAAGGATTCACAGATGTGCTTTAGTGCATGTAATATTATGTTGGACTTCGCTCAGTCGGGTGTGGGACGTCGCGGGGCTTGGAGAAAACATCGTTTCGGTGTGCCTGTGTGTGTGTGTGTGTGTGTTAGAGAGAGCAGGTTGGGGAACTCGCAGCGGATCCGCTATTTTCAGCGGAAGAGCAGTTGATTTCGGAGGGGGAAAAAATCATCCCTCAACCCCCTACGCTCCCCTCTTCTAGACTTCACTTCCATGATTTGCTGAAGTTCCCCTCCCCCCTCTCTCTGAGTCTCTTCCACAAGTGGTGAGGGAGGGGTGGGGGTGGGAGAATAAAACCACTGTCAATGACTGTGTCAACTTTGGCATTGAGCCAAGATACTGACCACCAGCTCTGGCTATGAATCCCTGACTGCTGAAAGTGATACAACCAGTCACATATCCACCCCCTCCTCCCTCCAGCCATCCCCCTTCCTCATTTCCTTTCTCAACCAACACACATACATGTCAGTGTAACAGGCTACAGCTGTGGAGACCAAATGGTCAGTTCCTTCGGTACGGTGCAAACTTGTGTGCGAAGTACATTTTCCTTGAAAACAACACACACACACACACACACACACACACACACACACATAGGACATGTCCCCCAAACCTCTCAACAAACACTAATTTCGGCATTTGTCGAGAGAGAGAGAGAGAGTGTGTGTGTGTGTGTGTGGTCTGCAAGGCAGTCTTCGGTCTGATCCAGTGTCTGGGAGATCGGTTTCCATAGCTACTGAATCACGACTTGTGGTATGGTTCGGGCCGGGTGGGGTGGTAGAGAACGGGGTGGGAGCATACACACACACACACACACACACACACACACATATATATATATATATATATCTCAGTAGGTGGGGGAGAGAGGGGAGATAACTCTATGAACTAACATTTTTTTTTGTTTTTTTTAAAGACAGAGCGGTCTTTGTTCGCCATGTGCACGTGAAACACGCAAAAAATAAGGAAAAGCGATAAGAAGTGAAGTAACAGCGTATGTCTTGCCTTGATCTTTTCAGCCGGGCGTGGTGTTTGTGCTGCTGCTTGGCCGGGAATGAAAAAGGGAAGGTTGAGTAACAAGGGAAGGATTATTTCTCCTCCAGCACACCCCCCAATGCAGTGGGGGTGACGTGTGTTTGTTGTGGATGGGTTGTTTTGGATTTTTTTGTTTGGGGCTGACACTTATGTTGCCCCCTGTGTCTGTCTGTCTGTCCGTTCCCCCCCCCCCCTCTCTCTCTCTCTTAGGACATATTTCATCGGCTTACTCAGAGAATAAAACATCGCCAAATGGCTGTGCCGCCTGTGTGTGTGTGTATGTTAGTGCGATTCTCAGAGAGGAGAAAAATTTTATTTATTGATTTACCATCGGCAGTCGCTGTTATTCAAATGCAGTTCACTCATACATGTCGGTAGCTCCATATCTTATCATGTACATGCTCACGTAAAGAAAGACAGTCCGACTCATTTCAAATTCCACATAGATTTTTTGGATTTTATTTCTTCATTATAAAATGCCAAGGATCCTCTGAAGACCCGGAAAAACATGAAACCATGGCTCTTAATGAATGTGTTTCGTGTTGTTGTTTGGTTCCCTGCGGAATTTAACCAGGGACAGGTCGTTTTTTTGCCAAGGGATAGTTTGCGTGCACAAAGTTCATAAATACCTTGCCTTTTCCCATCACGCCTGACAGCCTTGAAGTGGTGATTTTTGTATGTTTCTTCTTCTTTACCCAAATGGAAAACGAACGAGAGAGAGAGAAGAGAGAAAGTGTGTGTGTGCGCTCACACACACGCGCGCGCGCGCGCGCGACTGCTTGTCCATGGGTGTTTTGATAAGGCCTCGACATTCTCATCCAGTGATCGGATGAAAATGTTGACATTATGATATTTTCGTGGCTATCATTCTGTCTTTCGTTCTCTGTCTGCCTACTCCCCCCTTCACCCCCTTCCCACACTCACACGTGGTTGTCGAAATAATGTCAGTTGGACTCCACACGGCATGGTGTCTACGTGTTAAACTGGGTTTCGTTTGTGGCACGCGGATGCACGTGCTCTACCGACCATAAGATATTTGCCGCGGGGGAGGCGGTGGGGGAAGTCTGATTCACAGTGCAACATCGCAATGGCTGCAGCAGCCACCCCCACCCTTTCCCCCTAATACTGTGGAGAAACCTCGTGTTCCGACAATATGGGCCGAACCGACTTTTAGTCTGGTATCCGGTCGCTCATGGTGAGAGCGTTGTTGAGGTTCTTGCTCGAGAGACTGTGTTCTGATGGCAGTGACAAAAGTTCGCGGTTGACGGACGCTGGAAGTACATTTTGAACGTGACCATGCAGGGTGTACTCTTCACGCAAATAATGGCTGAGGAAAAGGTTTGGGAAATGTTTATTTCATCGCGGCGTCCTTTTATAGAATCCAAGTAAAGTTAAAACTGGGTGGGGAAAAGAAGGGGGTGCAACAGCATGTATTTTGGGTAGGATATTTGTTTACTCGTGATATCGACCGGTTTCCCCGGTTGGGCAGGTCAGCCTGTCAAAATAAGTCACCGAGAAGAGACCGCGCGCCGCCAAAACCTGGTGGTTAACGACTTGCAGACGTAAATTTACGTGACTAAACAAAAGAGCCCACTCGTGGGGTGAACAATTCAGTTGCGGTCCGCGAACGCAGAAGTTCAGGTGCAAAGAAGAGTGCATGTGTGATATTTTGCACGTTCACTGTGCTGTAATACACAGAGCACTGTTTAGTATTAAACGACACAGCTCTGCGCTTCTGTTCGTTGGACTTCCGTTACTAGATGTGACGATTGCCACCAGCACGAGATATTCTTTTAAATGCTTCGCCAAAATCAGTTTATTTTGCCTACATACAGTCTTAGAAAATCACCATCGTTATCTTAATCATCATCATTACAGCTGTCATTTTCATGGCGTATATGTTCCTTCCATGTCAACGCGGGGTGTCTGTAACCATGAGCGATGTGAAGAACCCAAAGCC